>NC_133295.1:628531-928531 GCF_005239225.2 Populus alba | reverse complement strand
TAAAGCCTGGACTTGGTCCGTCAAGACCTTTAAGAAGGTGTTTGGCTTAGAAGTATGGTGGGTTTTTTTAAAAGGTACGCACAAACCACACCTAATCCACACTTTCAAAAGATATAAAAACATGTTTTTTACTAAAAAAAGCACAAGCTACCTCACATCCAAACACTCCCTAACTATGCTTAGACGACCACCGCATCCTTCATTAATATATATTGGTGATGGTTAATCTTAAATGGTGTAATTTAATTGATAATATTATGAATTAATTTTTTAAAGGTCATCAGTTCAAGTCTCATAAATCTCGATGTTACTAGAGATTTATATGATCATTAACTTTAGGGTCTGTTAATAGATGGTCGTCAATTATATATATATATATATATATATATATATATATATATATATAGTTGATGGAGATTCAGTATTGGTTCTAGTGGTTAGAAAATTAAATTGTTCATCATTCTCGTTCAAAATGGTTTTTTGTCACGTCGTCCACAGATAACAACACCTATATATTCCCTGTCTAATCTATATTGACATAGGTCCTTGACCACCATATACTGGTCCTACCTTATAATGGTTAGCATTATTTTGGTTTGTTTCAACCACAATCTCAATCACAACTTTTATGATAGAATATATTTATTAAATCGTGACTTATCTATTTTGATATAAGTGTAACGAGATTTAGAAATTTAGTATGAAATTTATTTTTATTTGAGTTATCCACAAATAATTTTTAAAAAAATTCAATAAACAAGAAAAATAAATTAAAAAATTCAAACAAATCAGCAACGGATCATCAACAAAGTTTCAATTACTGATCAACAATGATAATTAGTAATGGAATATCCATTGCTGATTGATACAATCAGCAACCAAATTTTAGTAATGAATAATTTGTTATTAAATAATCAGTAATTAATAATTCATTGCTAAAAAATTAACATATATTATTTACATCTGAAATTATCTGTTGTTAATTTTATTGTTGAGTTTTATCAACAATAAATTTTAATATTATCTGCAACGTAGTAGTTTGCTACATTTTTGTTAGAATTTCATCTTGCTTTTTCATGTGGTTTGGATTAATGAGGTCCCGTTTTACTGTAGAAGAAAAACGAGGGTGAAAGTGAGGAGTGAAATAACCAGGTTTCTTTTTTTTTTGGTTGTAAACATTTAAGAGCCTACGATTCTTGAAGTTTTCTTCTGTTAGGCCAAAACTGAAGTATAAATCATTTATTTATTTATTTTCATGAGCTTAAACTTTCTCTTACAGTGCATTTCGGTGGTGCGGATAGAAAAAAGGAAACATGTTTTATCGGTGTGGGTTGTTCTGGAAGGCAAGTTTCTTTGATTTCAGCTGTTTTGATTCTTCAAGATCAAGAAGGGTGCATTTAGTTTTGTTTGTGGGTCAAAGCCAATGTTTTTTAAAAGGGTGGGTTGTTTTCTTTTCATGGATGCCCGTGTTTTTCTAAGCCCGTACGGTTTCATTGGGTAGAGCCTGCATTATCTTTGGGCTTGGCTAGGAAGCCCAGTCCACCGAATTGGGCTGAGCTTTTAGAGGCTTAAGGCCATGTTTGTCTTGACAAAAAATTGTCAAGTAAAGATGCATTTTTTTGGTCTTTTAAGTTTTGTTTGGCAAACAAGCTCCAAGCAAATTTTCAAGCCTTGTATTTCTGTTTTTTTTTTAACCCTATGTAATTTAATATTTAGAATTGTGATTGGTATTAAATAAATCAGTTTCGTTTCACAAAAACAACAAATACTTTTCTTTCAATAATACAATTTTTTAAAAAAATTGTATATAGTCAAGTCTCTTGAAAATAAATTATATTTGTATATTTTAGTATATTAAAAAATCATAAAAAACAGTTTTTTTTTTTATTTTATATGCATATTGAATGTAATAACCAATTTATTAAAGGCATTGAAACTTAGCCTACATTTAAAAAATATCAAAAAAATTATTTTGTTTGTTTGAATATCAAGAATTATGAACTTATATATAAGACGTATTATTGATATTAAAAAAAAATACAAAAAAAAATGTCCTGACTCCATAATGGATAAGATAATGATCTCTTTGTCAAGAAATACTTTTCTTGAATCTTAAATAGACTAATAATTAAAAACACACAATAATATCTTAGTTTTTATAAGAAAAAAACAACCAATGTAATTTTTTTTAGATAACGTGTGCTAGGGATAATACATCATTCATACACACAAACTAGTCTATGTATCTAGACTTTAAGACCAATTAGGGTTCATAACGATCAAAATATTAGGTGGCGACTGTACTTATTTTTTATTAATAAAAAATAAGAATTTTTTGTTCTTTCCCATCACTAGAGAGATCCCGACTCAGGATGATAATTATCGTGACACCACACAAGTACAATAAAATAGATAATAAAGCTAGTTTGCAAAAAAAAAACTCGATTATTTTAGTAATATAATATTATAGTTTTAATATCAGATCTAGAAGTCGACCCCATAATTTTATTTAATAGAAAAATATAATTAAAGTGATGATGTTTTAACTGAAGAAAAACTTTAAAAAATAATTAATATGTCAATGACTGGTTTTTTCCTCTAGGATGATTTTACTTATATTTTTTTTTGAAAGGATTGAAGGTTGACCTTGCTGACAATCCAAGTTGAACAATCACAATAAAAGTAATTATTTATTTAAAATCGCTGTTTGAATTTAGATTAACCAGCAAGTGTCTTGGTGAACTAACTTGCAATACATCTTTAATATTTTCATCAAACTGCGTGAAGTGTGAATTGATTAATTTTCCTTTGCATCCCATACCGTTTACCAATTCTAAGATTCAGACAGAGAAACAGAACCGGCGAGCCGGAAAATATATTACAAAGGAAAAGCAAAGTCAAAGATGAGAATGTTTCCTGTATGAAAGCCTCCCTATTCATGATAGTTTGGTAACCTGAATTTTGATTATTCTAAAAGCATCCAGATCTAGTTATACACGGTTTCATATATTCTTGTTTGTTTTTACATTTTAAAAATATTTTTTAAAAAAATTAATTTTTTTATATTTTTTTTACTATAAATTAATATTTTTTCGGTGATTTTAGATCATTTTGATGCGCTGATATCAAAAATAATTTTTTAAAAATAAAAAATATTATCTTGATATATTTTTGAGTAAAAAAACACTTTGAAAAGCAATCACAACCACGCTCTCAAACATGTTAATTCAAATTGTGTGGTTTTATTGGTTCAATTTAAAAATGATGTTATTTTAAATAAAAAATTATTAAAATTAACTTAATTAGAGTAAATTAGGCAAGTTAGGTACAGTCAACCTGATTTTAATGAGGAAAAAAAATTTGCCTCGTTCAGATTAAAATTACTTGAAGAAAGAAATATGATTTATGTTCATGCACTAACTTGGTACAACAATAAATTTAATTGCCAAGGAAGAAGCAATTTAATTTATGACCCATTACTTTATATTTTCTTATGTTGCTTAAATAGTAAGAACATTTAATTGGAGATGGTGACAACATTAAACTCCCTAATGCACCCACCATGTAGTATAGGGTTCTAGACTTTATTCTTGTTTCTTTTTTATTCAATAATCAAGATATTTGCTAATTTTCATGCTTCGAATTAAATTTTTCATATATAATAAAATTCTAGATCAGCCATCTATCTCTAATTTGGTACATTTATAAGGGATTTTCATCATTAATTACATTATAGATTTGAATCCCAAGAGACAAATCCATTTACTAGTTTTAAAATTTCATAATTAAAGTTATAAATCTATTATTATAAGAGGATTAATCAGAGCTGAATAAGGCGAGTTTAAAATAGTATAATTTTAATTTTTTAAAATAAAATGATATTATTTTAAATTATTATTTTTATAAATCATATTATATTTTAATTAAATCACATACTAATTAAGTTAATTTTTTATTAATTTAATTTAAAATCCAATTCATTGCTTGCGTGTTAGGTTTAGAACGGAAAACTTAGGAGTACATGTTTTGGAGTATGATTATTGTTATTTTTTAAAGTGTTTTTTATTCGAAAATAAACCAAAATAATATATTTTTATTAATTATTTTTTTAATATCAACTCATCAAAATAATATAAAACATTAAATAATATTAATTTAAAATATAAAAATAAACGAAAAATTTGCCATGACATCAGCCATACTTTTCAGCTTTCTAAACAAAGAAAACAATAACAAAATCTATCACTTTTGGATCAAAAGAACCTTGAGAAAACAATTAACGATTTTTCCAAGGGAGGACCAATGGCTTGTCCTCGTCTTCTCCTGCCTGTCCTTTTCTTTCCTAAAAAGTATCCAACTGCAGATTCACATCTGTTTTGGAGCTAGAAATTTCCTCAAGCTTCATATAATATTAAACGCAGCATTTTCAACGAGAAAACGCGTTTTCTCACAGTCCATGATCAATAATTATATCAATAAATATAATATCATAACTTATAAACTACAATAAGTCAAGGTGTTTCCTTAACGTAAGTCAAAGAAATAATGCAATTTTTTTTTTCAAAAAAAAATTATTTAAAAAAAAAACTGTTCCGTGAAACCTATCCATAAAATAAAACGATGAAGTTTATTATTTTGCTTACTCATGTAATGGTTAATATGTTTATAGTTTTTAAAATTAATGATTATATAAAATTTTAATGATCATTATATTAATACTTGAAAAACTCAAATTTAAAATTACATAAAAAAATAAATTCACTTACTACCAACTAAATGGTTAAGCCTAGCATATTTTAACTCTTTAAAGAGTGGCATTCATCATGGGTAAATACACAAGGGACCCGCAGGCACCTTATGTGATAACAATAATCAGACGGTCAGAAATGTGGCTTTGACCAATTAAGGCATACAATTCAATGTCACTCTATCTTCTCTCTGTCAACTTTCAAAAATATTAATAGCCTACCCCCCTCCTCCATTTCTCAACTCCTTCCTTCTTTACCTTTCCTTCTTTGTATTTCCCTCTAATAAATTTCCTTGCCACGGTTACTGCCTCAGCACCTGACTTAATATCACAGCCCACCGTCTGATGATCTGACTCTCTCTGATCAACAACTTCACCTCCGTATCCACCCATGGGACACTGCTGCAGCAAAGACGTGTCAGCTGTTAACAATGAAGTGATCAACTCGATCAAGCATCCTACTCCGCCGAACGCGGCGGCAGTTGAGGTGGCACCGCCTGCCACCAATGGCTACGCCAATTCATTCGCAGCCAGCCCTTTTCAGAGCCCACTTCCCGCGGGAGTCCGGCCATCGCCTTCCCCGGCGAGGACGCCGGGGAGGAAGTTCCGGTGGCCGTTGCCGCCTCCTTCTCCGGCTAAGCCGATCATGGCTATGATGAGGAGGCGGGTGCAGGGGAAGCAGCAGCCTCAGGAGGGGCAACCGATAACGGAGGATGGTGGCGGAGAGGGAGGAGGGGGAGAGAGGGTAGCGATGGGGAGTGGGACGGGGGGTTTGGATAAGAATTTTGGGTATCCAAAGAACTTGGCGGCGAAGTTTGAGTTGGGAAAGGAGGTGGGGAGAGGGCATTTTGGGCATACTTGCTGGGCTAAAGGAAAGAAAGGAGAGCTTAAAGGACAACCTGTTGCCGTCAAGATCATTTCCAAAGCTAAGGTGCATTGTTTTCAGTGTTAGTCTTCATTGATGAATCCTGACCGTTCGTTTGCTGTTACATACGTGTGTTTTCTGTCGGTTGTTGTCAGCATTTGTCTACTTCCTCTTTCATCTGTCCAAATGCCATAATTTTCACCTACGATAACTATCATGTCTTTGAAACATGCCATATGATTGTGCCAGTTGTCTTGTTCAGTTCATGTTTCCACGTCTTGATACTGTTTAATGTCACAATGTTGCTGACCTGAGCAAGCATTATCCTTTAAACATGCTATACAATGAGTATGGGTGCCCTTAAGATCGTATTTAGTTTCTGTTGATGCATTAGCTGGATCGAGAATACCCCTTGCCGTCGAACAAAAAAAGAAATCTTGATGTTGTTTAGTGTCTAGTATTGCTGACCTGAGCAAGCATTATAAGAGCTGCAATTGCCACTGGAGATGAAATCGATTGTTTTAGCTAGCTGATGTATTGTATGACTGAATCGATGTTGGGGTGTTTTACTAACTAAATGGGTATTAATTGGCAGATGACAACAGCAATATCAATTGAAGATGTTCGACGAGAGGTCAAGATATTGAAAGCATTGTCGGGGCATAAGAATATAATCAAATTCTATGATGCTTTTGAGGATGAAAATAATGTCTACATAGCCATGGAGTATGTATATTCTATACTTTTTCTTCGAAAAGATTATTTATCTTATCGGAGTTCAACCTCTCGTTTTGGATGATTTCTTTGATGTTTTATTTACACCTTCATGAATTGAGCTGATGCTTATGATGAACCTAACCCTCCATTAGAAATTTAATTTGTTTACTAATGAATGGACTGAGGTTTACTTACTATGCCATCACAAAATTTCTAAATTTGTTCTCATGAGTTTTAAAATCTCTTTGTTATTTGTCAGATTATGTGAAGGTGGAGAATTGCTGGACAGAATTTTATCAAGGTAGTAAAGGAGAAGGGAATACTTCCACTACCTGTGATGCTTCAGTTTTGTAGTTGCTTTATGGTTTGGACTTCAGATTTTTTGTTTGACTCTATTCCTTGTGGCTTCCATTTTGCAGAGGGGGGAGGTACACCGAGCAAGATGCTAAAACTATTGTTGTGCAAATTCTAAGTGTAGTTGCGTATTGTCATCTTCAAGGGGTTTCTCACCGTGATCTAAAGCCAGAGGTACTTTGATAAGCATGGACACTAAAGTATGGTGTTGTTTTGTTTGGTTTCTATGTTTTAAAGTAACAAACTCATGTCGTAGGACACTATGCCACCAATTTCCTTTCCAGCTCTTAACCATGTATTCTGTGACCACTTGGCAGAATTTTCTTTTCACCTCAAGAGATGAGGATGCTCCAATGAGGATTATCGATTTTGGTCTATCTGATTTTGTTAGGCCAGGTAACATTTTCTTACCGATAAACTTATCAAAGGTTTTTCTATTTTCTCTGTGAAATTGTCCCAGTTACAATTTCATATTCACTGGGAGGTTGATTTGCTCCACAAAATAATGTCACACATAAAGCATTTTTATTGCTGGATTCAAAGGCTCAAAATCAAACTTCACCTATGTCACGCCTCAGGAAATTCCGTGTGAAATGCAGATTTCATTTGCGTTCATTTTCCTTTTCAGTTTCTGTCAGGGCATAATATGATATTTATAAAAAGAAATACTTTTACGTACTCTTCTAATTTCTGATTTTCATTTTCTTTCAAGTTTATGCTAACAGAAGAAAAATCAATAATTAGGAATTTTTTTCACAAAAGAACAAATAGGAAATTGTGGATCAAAGGAAAATGAAATCAAGCTACATCTGACTCATGGTGTTTCCCAGCCAACCTGCATTGGTTCCTTTGTCCTCAGACAAGCTTGGGTTGGCTGACTGCCAGAAACTTACATCATCGGCAATTCCATATGAATTTATTTGTTTATGGCTGTGCTTTCAATTGCATTTAACTGCTTGAAGGAAAACACGGATACTTTCCATGGATTTGAATCATACAAAATTATTAGATCTTCCAGCCATCCATGCAAATTTGTTTTTTCCTGGTTATTGCTACAACCAGTTCCCTTTAATACTGGCTAGTTATTTCCAACTGTTGTTTGAGTGCAAAACATTCAGTTCTTATACATCCGCAGATGATCGTCTCAACGATGTTGTTGGCAGTGCATATTATGTTGCACCTGAAGTGCTCCACAGATCATACAATCTCGAAGCTGATATGTGGAGTACTGGTGTGATAACATACATATTATTATGCGGGAGTAGACCTTTCTGGGCAAGAACTGAATCGGGAATTTTCCGCTCCGTGCTAAGAGCTGATCCTAACTTTGACGATTCACCTTGGCCTACTGTGTCACCAGAAGCTAAAGATTTTGTCAAAAGGCTTCTGAACAAGGACCACAGAAAAAGAATGACTGCTGCTCAGGCTCTAAGTAAGTTATTTACAAATATTTCAGAACCTCCATTACTTTAATCAGTGAACACTGAATATATAGATAATCTCTCCCTCCCTCCCTCTCTGTTCTGGATATGTATGGTTTTGTGCATCCTTTTTACTAACATTTTACGCTGCGTGTTCATTTTTGTGGAAACTAATAAAATCTCCTACATTTGCAGCCCACCCATGGTTACGAGATTTAAATCCAGCCGTGCCTTTGGATATTTTGATCTTCAAGTTGGTCAAGTCATATGTTCGTGCCACACCTTTCAAACGTGCAGCACTGAAGGTATTTATGCATAGACACTCGAATTTTTAAAGGTATCTTTTCCCTCAAAAAGAAGGAAAGAACAGGAAAATAACGGGATTTTATCACTGTCATTGAGTAACGTGTATGTTGCTTTGCTTTATTGAGTGATGTGGCACCCGTTGTCCACCATTTGGAGCATAGTAGCTTTCCACTGAATACTCTTTAAGTAAATTGAGACTGGTTTTTATTTGTATTACTTTGCACCACAGCTTTCAAACACGCAACAGTGATAATAATTATACGTGAACACTTGCATTCTGACTGGAACCGTTTCCCTCATAAAGAAGCCTCCTAAAGAACGAAAAAAAGAGAGGAAAATAATGGGATTTTATGATTATGTCATTGAGTAATGTGTAGGTTGGTTTTCTTTCTTGAGTGATTTGAATCTAGTTGTCCACCATTTCAAGCATAGTAGCTTTCTATATAATACTCATTATCTTGTAGAATTGCGATTTGGGACTGGTTTTTTACTTGTTTGACTTTTGCAGGCTCTTTCAAAAGCCATTCCTGAAGATGAGCTCGTCTATCTCAGGACTCAATTTAGTCTCTTGGAACCGAAAAATGGATACGTATCCCTTAATAATTTCAGAGTGGTTAGTCAAAGCTTTCTTTTCTTGCTCTATCTCTCTACGTGAAATTTTGACATTTTCAAACAGAGGTTGTTAGTTTATTTTTTATTAGTGTAACGTGATTGATTATTGGATCCAATTTTATATTGTATTAGTTTATTTGTTTTTCAGTATATTCTTCTCACAACATATAAACTTGTGGTGAAGTGCAGGCTTTGACGAGACATGTTACTGATGCCATGAAGGAATCACGGGTTTTAGAAATTTTAAATGTGGTAAGGTTTATTTACTTATTCCGCTGGCTTCTTCCACAGCATTGTTTGTGGAGATTTTCCAGAAAGAAAGGAAAATAATAATGTTGATTCCAAAGTTCATTTGGCTATATATTTAGTACACTTGACAGTTTCCTTACTTTAATCTTTCTGACTTTATCTCGTTTAGGTTAGTGTTACGTGAGTTGTTTAACATTTTGGAGCTTGAGGTGAAATATTTGACCAACTTATTTCCTTGATAGGGACTATTGAAAAATCAACTCATCATCTGTTCTTGAGAGGGAACACCTGCAATAGTACTCAAATTTTCCAGTTTTGTTCACATGGTTCCTTTAATAACTCTGTGCATGTGCTCGAAAGTAGGATGTACTGAAACATGAAAAAGAACCTTGATCATAAATCGCGAATCTCTTGCCGTTGCCTTTCTCTCACGGCTATGTTCTCTAAATGGATGGCCTTGATCACCCTCTATTGGTTTTCCTCTCTACTTCTATATGATTTGGAAATCACTAAATGATATGATTTCATGTGACTCTTGCTCGAGGAGCTTGCCATGCTGTGAACCCCAATGGCTAAGACTAATATCTTAGCTTCCAATTTCAGATGGAACCGCTCGCTCACAAGAGAATGGGGTTCGAGGAATTCTGTGCTGCTGCAATCAGTACACATCAGCTCGAAGCCCTGGAAGGATGGGAGAACATTGCAACTGAAGCATTTGGTTTTTTTGAACAAGAAGGAAACCAGGTCATCTCGGTGGAGGAATTGACACAGGTATCTGCATCTACTGTTTTACCATCTAGCTACCAGTTTATGTTCAATCGATCGAACACCTCCTGAAAATCAAATAATTTCTGCAGGAAATGAATCTGGGCCCTACGGCTTATTCTGCAGTCAAGGATTGGATTAGAAGCTCCGATGGGAAGTTGAGTTTTATTGGATATACCAAGTTCTTACATGGCGTGACAATGCGCATCTCGAATGCAAGACATCGATGACATAGCCAATACTTAATTGTAGAACCGTTACACACTATTTTTTGTACCAAGTGCATTGACTTTCTTGTTATCGCATCTGATTGGAGGTGTAGGAAGAAATGTCTAGCCAGGATCATGTCCAGATTCAATTTGTTTTGATTTAAACCCATATAGCGTGCCTCTTATGTCAAAAATATCAACATGATTTTTCAGCTGATGTGGAGATTATCACCATGACCTTTGCTGTATAGTTGGATGTCTATACACCACATCTTATTTTAGCCATCTTGCCTGGGCTGAGCTACGAAGTCGGAGCAAAATTCTTTTCGAAGAGAAAAAAAATTAGGCATTGTTATGGTGTTTTTTTTAATAAACAGATTTTAACCATGAATTTAAAATTAAAATGAAAATATATTAGATTTATTTAGATTAATCCGAGTTAATATGTAAAAATTATAAAGATAATTTTTTTTTAAAAAATTAAAAATCTCAATCTTTAATTAATTTTACGTTTAAAGATGAAATTAGTAGAAAATAATATAATTAAAAAAAATCAAGTTAACCAATTAAACTTAAAGTCATGAATGCCATCGAATTAAAATAACAACATGAAATTTTGAGGGGTGTAATTTAACTGATCAGACTTTTGAATTTGTTTCTCAGAAATTATTAGTTTGAGTGCTACAAACTTTAGAGACACCTGGAAATTTACAGTCGTTAACTTCAAGATCTCGAGAAATTAGTCGATGTGCGCGTAAATTGACTCAGATACTCACGATTAAAAAAGAAAAAAAAAACATGTATGTTGACAGTTCTATAAAGTGAGCACAAATGCGACAGTTATTGGAATTACCTCGGAACACCATCAATGGCTCCGATCAAGGGGAGTCTCCGATTGGTATAAATTCTGGTGTTTATCGGAATGGGATATTTAAGGGAACAACACCAAGGAAAAACCAGTCCATAATTAATATATTACTCTGTCTTTGTATTGTACAAGGCCTTGTAGTTGGTTCCAACGACGTGGATCCCAGAAGCCATGGTGTGTGTCGGAATCAACTTGGTGATTTATTTAATATCTTGAATTAATGTACTACGTATGTACTAACCGTTTTATTTAACGTGGCGTTTTTTCATGAGACCAGCTTGGTGGGAGCCCTGAAGGTTTGGACCATGGCAGTAAAATACAGGTCATGTTAAACAAATAGCAGGTTGGGTTTGGTGATCAACAACTGATAATTTATTTAATTGCTATTTTTATTTTAAATATTATTTTTTATTTAATAGATTTATACAATAATAAAACACATGGAAAATATTTTTTTTATTAAATATTTTTTAAGGAAAAAAACGTGTTAGGCACCTAGGACTGAGATAAAAAAGCAAATAGTTAATAATAAATGATGAAATTATATTTTTTATTTTTAAAGTATTGATAACAAATAACGAAATTGTATTATTTTAAATTGAGGGCCAAAAAATGCTTTAAACAAATAAAAAAAATTATAGCCTGGATGTTGTGACTTAATCTGCTAAATTTTTAATTCGAGTTATGAACTCAACCATATTTATTAATATCTTTCTTATAAATCTATATTTAACCTAAATATAAAATAAAAATAATAATAAAAGAAATGCCTAGGCATTTAAAGCCTATGGCCCAACACGTAACGTCTTTGAAAGAAAGAGCTTAAACATGGTGGACCTTCAAGTCTAGACTTGCGTGTTTGAGCTTCTTTTTTTTTTTTTTTTAAAAAAAAAAATGGATAACTTGTTATTTGTTTTTTTTTCAAAGAAAAGAAAACACTATGCCACTTGTTGCTAGCAAAGGACATGTCCAGATTTTAGCCACCACTATGATGTTGAAAAAACATGATAGTGAGTTTCGACCCAAATAACCTATTTTCAATCCATTTTAGCCTAAAAACACCTTATAAATACTTTTAGAATACCTATAAACCAACTTATCAACCTAATAAACCAAAAAAATATTCCAAATCACAAAATCAAACTGAATAAAATTTATCATGATCAACTTAGATTTATTTTTTTGAGCAATATCAAGGCTCAAAACAACAATTATAAGACTCTTCATACCAAATAAAACCCGTTGACACTAATTACAACCATTTTGATAGTCAAAATAAATGTAATAATGATTTTCTCTTTTTAGTTTGAAATTTTCAAGAGCTTTCTCTCTCTTCTCAAACAAATCAGAGATTAAAAAATAAAAATAACAAGGATTTTTAAAATAAATTTCTAACAACTAAAAGGATCGATTAACCTATTAACCGAAAAAAAAGGGACTAAATGAACTTTTGGTATGAAATTGGAAGTTGCCATCTATTTTAAACTCAACATTTTCTTCAAAAAAACAAAAGCAATTAGATGCAAGTCCGCCTAAGACATTTTTTCCAAGTGCTGTTTTACACCAACCACAGACATAATTATAAGCCATGGGCTTCAACCAGCTTAAAAGATCAGGCCTGGGCCTGGACATAGCCCACAAGAGCAGTAGGAAGCCGACGTGGCTAGTGCCGAGGATTATGTTCTTCACGCATGGAAAAGATTGCTCAAATTAATTCTATCTCTAGACCAACTTATACCTCAAATCAAAATTATATTCTTTCTTTAAGGACACAAAAATTAAATAAATTCATCTGAATTTTGTTGCAAGTCTTGAACAAGAAGATTAATAAATGAAGCGTACCATCAGACCAACGCCTTGAAGTTTTAAAATTATTTGTATTTTAATTTATTCACAAATAAATGATGTCCTGCTACCACCTAAACCATCTAAAAGAAATGCCTCACACGTTGAAGGCTTATTTTTCTCATGGAGAATTTAAGCTTCCAATACTTCTTCTTTTTTTAAAAAAAATTCAAGGAAATTTTATCTCTTAAAAAACATATTTTGTGAGTTCAAATGAATAAATAAAACCTAAATTATCTCAAGTTCTTAGAAAAAATACATATTTTAATTCAAACTCGAAATCTATTGTACAGATTTTAAACTTTTCGCCTTCATGCCATATTTTTTAGGACAAGCTTCCAATTCTTCCATGGCCAGCAGCTGCCATGAGTACAGAGAGTTCAATCAATATTAAAGCTTGAAACTTGGTAAATCTGGAGGCTAAAATATTGCCCACCTGCAGCCTAAAAAAGAATAAAAATGCTGTACAAGGTGGCGTGGTCCCTGAGGCCCGAGCAAGAACATGATGTTAGGTTATGGTTTCAAAATGGAGGCAGAAAATAGAAGGAAAGATGCAATTGCATTCATACAAGCAAACAGCCTTTAAAGCAAACGTCCGGCCCTTCTCCTCCCGTCGGTTTCCATGGGACCAGATTGTTTCAACTAAGCTGTGCTGTCACATGCACTTGATGATGACTTTTAAGCCTGGCACCTTCTGGCTAAATTGTTCAAGAAAACCACTCATTATCTGGGAACTTGTAAAACAAGTGAGGCACATTCCCTACGCAAAATTGGGATTGTGGTTTTGTTATTTCCTCACCCAATTGATATGATTTGATTTCATTTGCATGCCTAGGGCATTATATTTCCTGTTTTATTAAATCAAACCTAACTTTAGTTTGATTACAAATTAAATCAGATAAAATTTGATCTTATTAGATATGATTAATTCAGAGAATCAATCCGTTTATCCAATTAAAATTTAATTTGATTTTTAAAATAATTTTATTTTAGTTTAATCCAAGTTAATTATATAACTTAAGTCATGTATATTTTTAGTCTTTAGATTCAATATCTTGTTGAGAGCATATCGACGACTTGATTAGATCTGAGCATTAGGCAAATTAATCAACCGTCTTTAATACATGCACGATCAAGATGCTTCTATATAAATTTTAATTTCTATTGCCAAATAACTTAATTACCGGACAAAAAAACAATAAGGATGGTTCATAATTTTTAACAAGATCGATCTTGGGACAAATGCTAAGAGTTTCCAAGGATTTGGTAAGAATGCGAAGTCCAAGCACTGATCTTGTATTTGAAGTGGAGAAGGAGCAGAAGCTAGAAAGAGGGCGGAGCTCCGCCGAACATGCACTCCTAGGCAACCTCCGGCTGAATGTTTCAAACATAAGGTTCAACCCATGATTTTGAATTCTTAAAAGACATCGAAGAAAAGACTTGAACAACTATATTTTACCATCTAGCTATAAAAATTGCAATTGGGAATAATAAAATAATTTTTTAAAAATTATCTTGGCGAAGGGACTTGATGCTTGTCTCTTCATGTATGGTTTATATACAAGGAATATATTCCAAACAATATGAATCACAAAATGGAAAGAAAAAGTAAAAGAAAACAAAAGGATTTGTGAAAGAATCAAATCCAATGGCTCTAAGCAAACCCTCTTCCCCCTTCAAAGTTCTAGCCGTGTCCTATACGGTTGCCCTTAACATGTCCTCTAGCTCTCTCCATCTAGCTACTAGTTCAATTGTCAACCGTTTCTTGTGTCCACATTAATAAGAAAGCAGCAAAATAAGCAAGCCAAAAATAAATTATGCCCAATATATATATATATATATATAATGTTGCAAGAGAATATGGTTGTGATTAATTGTTCTTGAACCAAACACAATCTTCTTTCCATTCAATTTTTCGTGACCATAAAAATATACAATAATATTGAAGCGGATAGTAGTTAATCTGGTACACAAAGGAAGATGAAAAGAGGAAACAAATGATTTTTATACAACTCCATAAATAATTAAATCAAACCCTAAAGCACAAGATATGATGGTGGTGGTGGTGTTGTTGATGATGATGATCTTGGGAGGACTTTTCCTCTTCAATCATGCCTTGAACATTGCGAAACTCCTCAACATGGCAAGGAATAGTGATGGGGCCTTCTTGATCAAATCCAAACTCTTCCTCAGCTTCTTTCAATAACTCCATGAACAGCGGGTGATTTATATAAATCACAGGAATCACAAACCTCTGTTGCTCCTCACCTTGCCCTACCATGACTGCCAGACACCCTTTTGGGATATCTTTCAACTGCTTCTTGCCATGATGATCATGGTGGTGGTGGTGGTGGTGATGGTGATTTGGCAAGTGAATATGGAAACTCAAATGATTTTTATCTCCACTCCCCATTGTACGCTTAAACACCACAAAAAATCAAAGAAACAACAAAGAAGATCACCCTGAAAGCCTAAAGACGGGTGCAAATTCTTATACAGAATTGGTTACGAGAAAACAAGAGAGAAAGGCCAAGGGTCTGCTGCAGAAATGGCAAGCTTGAAAAGGGTGAAAGAAGAGTCTGCAAGAGATCTTGGTATATTGCTCATGATATATGAAAATCAAACAAAAACAACATAAGCACAAGAGAGAAAGATCGAGGGTTATTTTTTTTCTTGGAAGAAGAGTGGTTTACATATATATAGCGGGGAGGGAGGTAGTAGATATGGTTCAAGCTTGCTAGGATATGCTTCGGGTATACTCGTAGAGGTTGTTCTAGAGACAGAAACAGCTAGAGACGCCAAGAGTTCACATCTTAGGTAGGTTTCTATTTTATTTTAATTTTTTATTAACTTTCCGTCTAAGATAAGAGAATGTAAATACAAAATTGATCATCTATCTTATTTACAGCTGGCATTAAACACGCTATTTACAGGATAAAGCTCGGTGGAAATTAACATTTGACTTTTCAAATAAGTGAAAAGGTCAAATATTAAGAGAAAAACAATAAACACTGTTCGTCTCTAGGATTAGTGCGATAAAAAGGTAAAAAAACAGGGCATACGCTGCTATGATTTTGCTAAATGTGAAGATTGCGAGTGCTGCGAAGGATCCTGAAATAGCTGATATTCATTATTGTGTGAATGACAACCTCGCAGCCTTTTCCAGTCAGAGAGGGGTATTATTATATTAAAACAAATAAAAATTTCTAGGTGCATAATTACCTGGTATTTTTATTTTATTTTATTTTATTTAAGGGGTGCTTGACTTTCTCATCAACATGGCTAAAATAAATTCTAAGCATTTGGATTTCATGTAAAATATCAATTCTAAGAATACTATATTTCAGTTGACAGAGGTTACAAATTTTGGATAAGATTAGAAAATTATATTTTTATTTTATTTTAACCAAGAGGGCGCCCCGCCCCTCGGGATAAACATGACGTCCATCTACAAACAATTATAAACAATTATAAGTTATTTTACTTTCTAAAAAAAGAAGATTGATTTGTTTTTTTGTTGGAATATCAATTATAATAATATTTTGTTTCTCAAAAGAGAATATTCTGTCTCTGCTTATAGAGGTATAATTAATAGTAAATTCTATATCAATCTGTTTTGTATTTGAGTTTTAAAATTATTTTTTAAAAAATTTAAATTATTTTTTATTTTTTTCTTGAAATTAATATACTTTTAATGTTTTTAGATCATTTTGATGCGCTAATATCAATTTTTTTTTTAAAATAAAAATAAATATTATTTTGATATATTTTTAAGTTAAAAGTATTTTAAAAAACTAAAACCAAATTAATTTTCTAATTAATATTATGATTTTGTAGGATTATGTAATATTGGTAATTTATTGTGAGATTCATGTGTTTTGATTGCCGAAATTATGACCAGGTATTTCCTTTAATTACTAATTCTTTCTCCCTTTATGGGTCATATTAATATTCATGTTTTTTAAGCTAATATTTAGCTAATAAATCAAACCAAAACCAATAAATATGGTTATAATATATTCACATATTCGCAAGCCAGTAATATTGGAAGTAGGAGGAGAGAATAAACTGCTCATAGCAATTACACCAAGCAAAGAGGATAACGATGACTCGATGAGAGGTGAAACGACGTGGGACCCGTGAACGGCCATGTAGACGCCAACAAGAAGGGAACAACCAATAGCAAGCGTGAACTCGTCAAACCTGACATCACAAAATCTGACAAGTTAATTAATTAGCTACTAATTACTAATTACCTTGTTTTCAACGTGTGATCTTGGAACAGTTACAAAATTGCAGACAAACACGCTTAAGGCAGCCATATCAGGGGTTGTGGGTGTATTACCAATTTTACCCTTTATTTATTATTATTATTTCTTTAATGGATGACACCTTCATGGGAGCTCCTTGGTCAAGGTCTAGCCGGATGTTGCGGCAGATTTCATTGCAATTTTTTTTGTGATGCAAAGGCGTGTGCTCTTATATATATAAAATAATAATGTTATTTTTCAATTAGGTCCTTAATATTCATAAAAAATAATACACACACATTAAATTAAAAAAATAAATACTATATATGTATTTTTTAATTTAACTGCAAAAAAAATTGAGAAATATAAATGTTAATTTAACTGCAAAATATGGTTAGCATAGAAATTTCATGACAGCTCACCTTTTCAGCATGATAGTGCATTCGGGAGAATGGGAAAGAAAATAAAGGGTTGCGGGTTTTGGCCCACCCATAAGTTAGGAAAGGCTAAAGAAATATATGATCGTTTCAATTAGGTCCTTCTTCATTGACTTTCTACAATTTTTAATTTTCCAGCTTTATTCTTCGAACCTGCTTTAAACTTTTCAAATCCTAGATCTGCCCCCAAGATGGACGGGGAAGATAACCAACATATATAGTGGCCAATCAAAATCCATTATAAAAGGTAGAGGATAAAGATAATTCCATTATAAAAGGTAAATGATCATAAAGATAATTCCATTATAAAAGGTAGGATAATTAGGTTTTCGGTCTTTATCAAATTAAAGGGATAGATAACTATAGATATTAATTTCACCATAAATCTCATGAAGACAAAACATCATGCTTTGTGTTTGTAATTCAAGATATTGACATAAATTTGATTTCCATTTTCCAATATATATATTATGAGCTGAAATTGCATATATATACACACACTTTTTTTCTTGGTAATATAGTGTTGTTTAGTTGATTATAATTGCTTCTAGATACATGAAAAATGAGTGTTGTTAGTTCAAGTTATAACTTAATCTATATCAATACTTACTCCTTGTATTAGTTTAAAAGCCTGTTTGGTATTATGGTAGCGGTTGTTTTTTAAAATGTTTTTTGTTTTAGAAATACATTAAAATAATATGTATTTTTTAAAAATTTATTTAAAACACAAAAACAAATAAGGAATCAAAGGGAATAGTTTCTTATGCATATATTTAGTTGATTAGTCATCAAATAATCTTAAATAAATAGATTGAAATATCCATATACAATTAATAAGTTCTCTACCTCCTGATGTTTGGCCTCCTCAACCACTTTTCTGCCACGCACAAAGAAGGGGACGTGCCACTAGCAACATTTCCCTGTGGGTCACACCATAATCAATTCCTAGCTTCGTGGTTCACATCCCCGATTCACGAGCAGCAATGGGTCTAGAAATGCGAAAAAAACAACTTATAAGGATCTAGAAGTTCAAATTGTTAGAAAATCTTGTAAAGCTAAAACCGGTGAATTCTTAAATATGCAAGAATTCGAGGGTCAAGCACGCAATATGCCATTTGCATAAAGGAAGGGAGCGTCAAGAGAAGAATGAGAAAATTAGAAGACAAGGCACTCCACAAGGTGTGGATGAAAGAGTGGACTTTTTAGCTTTGCGGCAAAGAGAATGTGAAATGGGGCTTGATTTAGGGCTTTCCCCCCCTTTTCTTTCCCCCCAAGCAAGGTGCTTGTGTTCTTTCTTTGTTGCCCGTACATTGTTCATAAAGGTATTATTTAATTACTTAACATATTTTTCTTCTTAGAGCTTAGCTAATCTGATATGATGGTTTGCCTCAGATTTGATTAGATACAATCTTAATATGAATGCATAAAACGCGACTTAATTTAGTTAATTATTTTTTTTGAATTCTTAAATAAGCCCATCGAAACCCTTAATTTTTTTTATCAGTGTCTAAAAAATTTAGTTTAATTTGACGCATTAATTTAGTGATTTGTCAAATTAAAATACAATCTAGATCAAATTTTAAATTAAGTTATATAAAAATTGAATATAGCATAACCTGACTGACCGATAGATCAACCTGTTATTTAATTAAATCAATTAAAACATAAATTATTTTTAAAGCAATATTATTTTAAATTAATTAGAATAAATATTATAATTTTGAATTCACCTAGAAGAAGTGAGGTCATGCCAACCCTAGCCTTGGGACAAGTCATGGACGAGACCGTCTTTGATAACTTCGATCATGGTTAAGGAGACTTAAGTTTAAATTTAAATATTCCATGTTTTTAGATTTTTCATCCCTTTTGAATGTATAAAAGGGACGGGGTCAAAGCAAGAGCTATGCTTGCTGACTATAGACCCGCCCTACCAGGCCGGCTGTCTTGCATTAATTTTGGAATTTACCACAACTATCGAAAACATCTACTCCACACATTTCCTTATTTTCATGTGTAAACAACAACAAAAAGTCAACCCAGATTTACATTTCAGAATTTTTAATCAGAAATCCATAAAGAAGAAAATAATTTCATCTCAGAAAGGTCAATGCTTTTCAACCAATCAATTGACATGAGCATATTTCCCTGAGAGAAACTGATAGAATATTCATTAAACAATTAGCAGCTAAACTGCTGGCAGGCATGTAGAAGCTCAGGCCGGGAAGGAGGCAGGCGACCCTTACCATGCCATTTCCTCTTCTATGATTTGTAGGAGGCAGGTGATGACCTTTTTTATTATATGTATATATCTGTCAAGTAATTAACCACTAAGTATTTACATCATTTGAAGAGCTTGACTATGGAATCTCATTCTTTGAACACCATTTTTGTATAACACCTTCCTCATGCAAATAAAAAAATAAAAAATAAAAAATGGGAAAGAGGTCTAGTGTTTACCGAGCCAACTTGATAAACTTATGCGCTTCAACTAACCATTTGGGTTGGGCATTTAAAGCCTTGGGATCTCTAGCATGTCCACTAGTAAAAAAAGGGCTAGCTAATTAGACATCAAAGTCATGAGAAGTTTATCCTCTAATGAAAAGGTACACTAATCCGAATTGGATTCAGTATTTTCAATTTATTAGCCAAGAAACAATCATAATTTAAGCTGTCAAGTCAAGACAAGACAAGAAACAAATCTCCAATGGAGGAACACGATTTTCCTTGTCCAATTGTTGTTAGAAAACCATTATATATTTCAAGGCCTATAGTCAAGAACAAGGTTTTCCGACTGTTCTTGAACTCATGAGACAATACTGTTCTCAAAGTTATCTTTTTACCCACTAGAATCTCTCGAAGGTAATTAACACAAATGCTCATCTTGCATCCAGTAAATTAGTTGCAAATTAAGTTGGTTTTGCAACGTAAATGTCTCCAATTATTGCAACTGGATTATTTGTTGTTGCTAATTCAATTCTTTTCTTCGGTGAGATAATTCTCCAAACCATCAAAGTCATATACCGTAGACATGGCCGGTATACTTGTATATACAAAATCTGCTCTGTATTTACATGATAAAGGCAACAACAAGCTCGCTATATAGCACATGAATGTCAGAGTCAGGAACATATTATCAAGAAGAAAAAACTCCTCAGATTGAGGCATTGCACAACTTGTGAGAAAATGGCCTGCTTTGCAAATCTAATTAGGGGTCTGAACAATATACCAAACAACAGAAAAGGACCTAATCTTGATTGGCATAACTTGGTCCCGTGCCATGTTGCGCATTGGCATGCGTATTTTGGTCGACTTGAAAGCCCTTCATGCACCAACAGAGTGACTACTTTGGTCCCGATCAATATCAACTTTGTATTATTACACTCAGATACCTCTGGCCAGCTTCCTGCTTCTGTGGAAACAGGGAAGTGGTTCCTCCGGCAGCCAACGAATCGATGATAGGTCTAATTATCATTATGCCCTCTCCGACGGCGGCGATAACTAATGTTGTGAAAAAAACAAGGAAAGAAAATGCGCCATATATGGTCTCCTCAGGTCTCCAAAAAGCTGACAATACAAGAAACAAGATCTCTAATGGCAACATTACCATCACCACAAAAGCTAGGCTATATATTCTAGCTCTTAACCCTTTGTTGATTGCGAGGGTGACCACCTTGAAACATGACAAGAAGAAGAACAAAGTGTACCAAACCCCAAAAGCACCAAATATGATGCAACTTATTAAAGGGTACGTGCACATCGCAATTTCCACCCCAAAATTATTCTTGAAAACAACTGAACTTCGATGAAAAATAGATGGCATCTTTACCATCGAAGTGAACACAAACACAAATTGTATGGTGAGGATGGGAATACATGCAGACCAAAGAAAGGCATGAACCCAAGTACCTCGTGGGGTTTTTCTCTTGATGGATATGTTCATAAGAAAAAGGAGGATCACCAAGAAACCAGGTTCTAATAACCCTAATGAGAGAACAACATGGACTTTGCAAAGACTTTCTTGTTGCGATAGGGTTAAAGAAGGAAAAAAAGGGTAGAGATGTTGTTTACGAAATAAGGGTATGCGAAAAAGCTCGTTAAGACCCCAAAGTGTGATGATAAAGACAAGGAGGAATCGGACGGACCAAAGGGAGTTGAAGCTTTGTAAATGATGGGAATTTTGTGATTTGAATAGGAGATGAAATACAAAGCAAAGAGAGAAGAGGGAAAGGAGGAAGAGGGCAATGATGGAGTAGAGAATCGCCGAGTCGAAGGTGGTGTTATAGGATGGATCATAGATAGAAGAAATGTTCAACATGGCACAACCTAACAATTAATGAATTGCTATAATAGATGGTGTTGGTGATGATATTGATAATGGTAATGATCGATTACATTGTTAGGTAAAGGTGGTGATGGTTTAAGAGAAATTTGGATTGGAAAATGCATAGAAATTAAAGATTTGAAGAAGAACAAGTGTTACATATGGTGGTCGGAAGGGGAAAGGGGAGGTTAAAGAATAGATGGTACGTAGTTTTCTCTCCCCCAATTCCCAACCTGCTCATGAAACCAGGCTGGTGGACAGCTACAAAGATAAATAAGAGAAACAACAATGGGGGAGAGGAAAACAAGAGGGCAGATGGGTTGAGATGGCTGCTTCGTTTTCGGGTTTGTATGGTTATGGTGCATGAATGTGTACGTGCCAGAAATTTTGTTAATTTTTAGGCATGGATGATGATTTTTTATGTGATTTCTTGGAATATTTCTATCAATAGAAGCTTACGATTCTTATGTGACATATATAGATTATATATAGTATCTTGAATGAAAAAAAAATAAAAAATACAGCTATATTTAGATCCTATATCGTTGTTTTTTACTTGAAATTGTAGTGCAAATTTTGAGACAAAATGCTCACCTAGATTATTTAGGTGACAAGGTGGATGCTTGCATTGGCTCAATGCATGAAAGTTGCTGTCTATATATAGTTCATGATGTTGTGTTAAGCACCACCTAATCGACGGCCATGGATACCAACCCGACCTTCTTCTTCTTCTTCAAAACCACACAAATAAAAATGGGAGCTCAAGGGTAGTTGAAAATGCAAGATATATACTACAAGCATAAATGAATACGCTAGTACCAAGTAAAATCTATCTGTGAATTTATTTATCTTTGATTTTTTTATATATTTATTTACATTTTAAAATTAATTTATATGTCAATCAAGATTAATTAAATACTTTATCTGATTGATTGTCAGAGCAACATCCTTTTACCATCTTATAAATTAAGGAAGGGTTGCTATGTTAATGTATTAACATGCGGTTAATAAAACTGCTTCAAACTTGATAAGAAAATTTAATTTCTAATATGAGAATATCTTTTTTTTTTAAAGGCTTTATTAGTATACATCATATCATTAGTGAAACTTCTTAAGGAAAAAAGAGGTATAAGTATAATTGACTAGGTCAATTTAGTAACTCATCGACTTTTAACATAATTTGGATTATATTTCAAATTAAAATAAATGAGAATTGACTACATCAAACTTATCAATTCAACAATTAATCAATTTTTTATTTTTTATTTAAAATAATTTGATTTTATTTTTTTTAAATATCTTTAAATGATGTGGTTTTAATTTTCTCTTAAAAAAAATTTGAAACAAAATTTTTTTAAAATTGATCAAAGTTATTCATAACTCAACTTGAGTTATTCATAACACAAGTTTTAGACTAGATCATGAACTAATACGAGTTTGGTAACTTTGATTTTTTTTCAAAGAAATTTAAAATGTTAAATCATAAATGGTGATTTTTGAAATTAAAAAAAAAACTAACAAATATTTAACAAGATGAAGCATGTTCATCCAAAATCAATGGGCTAACAAATTTTTGAATATGAAATATAATTGTGTTGATCTAGGACTTAATCACTAGGCTCATGATTAAGGGGTTACCTCTACCCTGAGCCCCAAGTAACTCAATTACTTTGTGAGAAAATAAGTGTAAGGTAATGGTCAGTTTTAAATTTATTCACTAGAAATTATTAGTTCAAGTCCTATAAATTTTAAAATTATTAAAATTTTATATAATTTTTAATTTCAGGGTTCATGAGATTAGTTAAGGCCCGAACACCAACATTAATCTAAAAAAAATGTAAGGAAATGTTACATGCACCCCATAGTTTGAGTCAAAGCTAGATCCAATCTTCACTGTTAAAGGGACAAAACATATGCTTGTGTGTTAAATGTGGGCATGTCTTTAATTTCAACGCATGTCATTTGATTCAATAATGGATCATTCGAGGATTGATTCAATACTTAATTACTGGGTTGAAATACTTTTAGAGTAAAGATCTTAAGCAACCTCGTCGGTTGAGAATCAAGATCTAGCTAAGAAAGAAATGCAAATGGGTCAAGGCAGAGGCACAGTTCCACGTCTAAATGCCACAGAAGAACCCTAATGTTGATTTGCTATCATTTTACGAGTAAGATAAACCTAAGTACTATTTAAGCCGACAGACATTGCTTTTGTTTGCACTGATCTTTTACATTTTACAAGGCTGAAAAGCAGAAAAGTGGTTCAAGGTAAGATGACATTTCATCAGCTAACCTGGCGGTATGCATAAAACCTACACTTCTAGTCATCACTGTCTGTTGGACCTATAAAAGTGAAAGTCTTTCTCTTTTTACCTTTGTCTTCCTGCACTGCACACCTGCTCCCCACTACTGATAGTTAATGCAAATATTTTTTCAAGTGCTTTGCACAATTCTTGAAATATGAAGTTATTCTACCAACCCCTCTGTGGTCCAGACAGATACACACACTACAGTGGTACTCGTCCAGGAGAGAGTGCATATCCTAGATTTTGAAACATTTCTCGTGTGTGTGTGTGTGTGTGTATATGGCCTTGACAAGACCTCGATATCTTGAATATAATTAACAAGATTGAGGCAATGGGATGTTGGTGTCATTTGAAAGAGGTTTTAGAATTGAACTTAATCCTCCCACTTCCAAGCTACATATAATCTTCCTCAAATTAATGGATAGGTTAATTATTTACCAAGTTTGGAACTTTCAAGTTGAAAATCATAGATTTAATAGCCTCTCTTCGTATAGATTCCTTAATTTTTCTTGACAAAAAACTCTCGGTGCATGATCTTTTGTCTACCAAGAATCCAATGCTTGTATATGGATAGTTGTTTCTAAAAAGTGAATTTATATCTTTTCAAGATAGAAAGAACAATGAAAGATGTCTTCTCTATTTTTTCTGTTTCTGCCCCAAGAGTATTATAACCAAATGTTACCTAACCAAGAAAAAAATAATTAGAAACATGGACCCAATGAAACAGATAAAAAAAAAAAATGCTATGAAAAAACTAAGAAACATGGTAATCGGATAACAGAAAATAATTCAAATATACCACCACCAGTCCACAGAGTCGTAGACAAGGTGATTCTTTAAACATAGGAATCACTGATAACTAATGAGTTCTAGCAAATAAAAGACAAGGCTTTGAAGTTTGGAACTGGAATATTTTGTCATGGGGCTTTTACCAATTACAGGACCATGACAGTTGCCTTTAGTGTACCATAGCTTCTGAATTTTAGCCGGTGTTCATTACGTATGGTTTGTATTTAGGAGAGATTGTGCTGACAAAAGTGAAAAACCCAGCAGAGTAAAAGATTTTGATGCTTACAAAGGCCATATCCAGCATCATCAAAGTACTTGTGAATGCATCATCATTCTCATGAACAAGTAGTGAAATCATGCACTACTGCAATAAAAGAGCGAGTTAAAGTTTTGCATGGCATCCCATGTATTTCAATGATTACCTTTAATTTCCTTTCTCATGCAAATTGGAAACCCTGTAACAATTTTCTCTAAATTTTTACCCTAACGAAGTTGCATGGAAGAAATCAGTAACTCCAGTTGTAACTTGTAATCGAAGATATCAAAATCTTCCACAATGATGTGTTACACCAATATTCTAGAGTTAGATCCCATGGTAGTTCCAGATTTGTCTATTTCACAAGAAACAACGCACAATTAAAGAAGAAGAAGCTTCAAAGCTTCTTCAAGCCTGTATGTAAGGATTTACAAGGTGTTCATTGCCCTTTCTAGCTCAAGTCCTGTGTTTGTCCAAAGGATAAAATCAGCTTCTTAATGTGGTGATTGAATTCTTGGATGAAGATTTGATAGACTGAAACCAGCTTGAACAAATTAAGTCAAGATTTTAGCCATATATATATATATATGATTTGGAAAGGGAATAAATTGTATGGAAGATTATTAAGTAAATTAGTTGCGTCAACAAGAAGAAAGGATTTGAAAAGATTTAAAGGTTTCAAGTTAAGAGATAGAAGTAGAAATATACCTCTCTTTTAGTAAAGAAAGTGATCATGGGAATCAAATACTAGAGAACATATCCACTGCTCTATATATACTTGGCTTCAAATCTTTAGTACAGCTGCGCTTGTCTTCCACTAAAATGTCAATGGATATATTCTCTAATGAGTTTAATTAATATACAATGAACTGGAAGTAAAACATTGGCAAACGTCAAGAAAGCAGAGAAATATCTACATAACTCTGCAGATCCAACCACCCCATTAAGCAATAACATATAGAAAAAGCCTCGGTCTTCAAAAGGGTTTTGTTCTTTCAAGTTCTGCAGGCTAAATTTTGACAATTCTTTTATCATTTCTTTTTGCACCTCTCTGCAAGAGTGAAGAAAGTTGATCATCACATGCCTAGCATTACACTATACCTAATTAAAAAAAGGGAAGCTTGAAAAGATGACATGAAAGGAATAACATATTGGTTTATATGGAGAGAGGAAGGAGATAGAGAGAGTCCAACCCTAGCTACTGCTGAAGAAGAGAGTTGCAGACACATATCTCCAGTTCCTTTGAAACAATAGTGAACATGTAAAAAATCCATCCATCCATCCATCCAATGATGAAAAACACAAAAAAGGTTATCAATTGGAAAGGAGAGAGGAGTTCTGACAAAATCTCATAGCCCCATGATAACCTAAGTTGAAAACTTAAGTACTAATTGAATAGTACTTTAGATCATACATACTCACAGCAGGAAGCAATGATTAAGATTTAAGTGTCTACCCATCGGATCACAAGACAGTCAAAATGTCTCATCATTACTCCAATCTGCTAGTAATTAGTCAATGTTGAATAATTAAACTCAATCTAGAAAGTTTCCAGTCAAGGAAGGCAACCAGCCACCAGCCACCGACCACCGACCAGCCGCCAGCCACCAGCCGCAGCCGCCAGCCGCCTTCACACCGCCGGTCAACAGCCGCCTTCACACCTGGAACAGTAGATTTTCGTATTCTGAATTTATGTATAAATAGGATGCTCAGTTATGTTATATGTGTGGAGAGAATTGAGAGGAACACTTGAAAGAGAAAGAAGAGAGAGAGGGCGTGTATAAGCTTTTGTTAAGTTATTGTAAGCTTCGGTTTTGTGTAATAAAACAGTGTGTTTTATCCCCTCTGAGTGTTTCAAAGCCACCACCAGTGGTTTCTCCCACCAACAATTGGTATCAGAGCCCCGTTCGTCGGAAAACAGAAGTGTTTTGGGGTATATCCGAATTTTCAAAATTGTCAAAAACAAGTTTTGATAATTCCACAGTGTAGAGATCATCAAGACGAACTCACTGCCGCAAGAATCAGCCTGATCGGAGTAGGAGGTAGCTCACACGCGCCTCCTGAAGATTCTGCCCAGAAGACCACGCGCAGCCACGCGCTCCAGAGGTTGAAGACGACTGACGTGCACGCGAGCCGAGCCGCAAGCCGAGTCCAGCCGGCCACAAGCCGCGCCGCACTCCAAGCCGAGCCGAGCCGAGTTCCAGTCTGAGCCAAGCCGCGAGAATATTCCACAGAATATTCCCGGTTCAACCCAGCGAACCGCCCGCCGTACAGAATTGGTTGTTTGACCGGTTCACCCACTTTCTGACCCGATTTCAACAAAGTCAGACCGGTTCCCTACTATTTGGACCATTCCGGATCGATCTACAGTGTCCGTTTGTCCAAATTCGGCTTCCAAAGAGGTGATATAGTCATTCCAAAAGCAAAATGACTACAGAAGGTACACATACACTCATCCCTAAGCTGACCAAAGACAACTATGATAGTTGGTGCATCAGATTGAAGGCATTTCTTGGGTCACAAGAGTGTTTGGATATTGTACAAACTGGTTATGATGAACCAGAGTCCAAAGAAAGAGAAGATGCTTTACAAGAGGCTCAGAAGCAAGCCTTGAAAGTCAACAGAAAGAAGGACAACAAAGCCAAGACCATCATCTACCAAGGTCTTGATGAAGATACATTCGAGATCATAGCTTCCGCTGAAACATCACATGATATATGGGAGGCTCTCCAACAGAAATACAAAGGTGCTGACAGAATCAAGAAGATTCGTCTTCAATCTTTGCGAGGAGAATTTGAGTTATTGCAAATGAAGTCCTCGGAGTCTATTTCTGATTATCACACAAGGATTATGGTGATAGTCAACCAGATGAGGAGAAATGGAGAAGCCATCATCGATGCTCGAATTACTGAAAAAATTTTGAGATCCCTAGATCCAAAATTCGATTTTGTTGTTGTCGCAATTGAAGAGTCCAAAGATGTGGACAAGTTGACGGTTGATGAGCTTATGAGTTCTTTGCAAGCTCATGAGCAGAAGATTGTAAAGCGAAATGGAGATAAGGCAATTGAGCATGCCTTACAAGCAAAGCTGTCCCTCAAGGACAAATATGAGCAAGGGGAGACTTCATCAAGTGGCTACACCACTCAAGGAGGAAGTCAACAATCCAGAGGAGGATTCCAGAGATTCCAAGGAAGAGGTTCTTGGAATACAAGCTTTAGAGGAAGAGGTGGTAGAAACACCACCAGAGGAGGCCGAGGACAACAAGCATTCACTCCCAGAGGAAGAGGAGGCGGTTACAATAACCGTGACAAGAGAAATATCAAATGTTATAGCTGCAATCAATTTGGGCACTATAGCACTGAATGCAGAAGGAAAGCTCCGTTGGAGATACGTGAGCAAGCCAACTATGTAGAGAAGGATGACAGAGAAGAAACTGCATTTCTTGTCCAACAAGGACTTGATAAGAAAAAGGAGGACATATGGTATCTAGATACTGGAGCCAGCAATCACATGTGCGGCTACCGAGAGTTATTTAGTAATCTAGATGAGACCAAGCAAGGTCTAGTTACTTTTGGAGATACCACAAAGGTTCCATTCAAAGGTAAAGGCAACATCCCAGTCAAGATGAAGAATGGCGATTCCAGCTACATCGCCGATGTGTATTATGTCCCAGCCATAAAACAGAACCTACTCAGTTTAGGTCAACTTTTGGAGAGAGGCTATACTTTTTACTCGGAGAATTGTCATCTAGCAATTAGAGACAACAATTGGAGATTAATGGCCTACGTGAAAATGTCCAAGAATAGGATGTTTCCTTTGAACATCCAGTATGATGCAGCAAGGTGTTTGAGCGCCATCACCAACAGTGAAGAATGGCTTTGGCACCTGAGGCTTGGACATCTGAATTTCACGAGTTTGAAGATGCTAGCAAGCAAGAAGATGGTCAAAGGTTTGCCTCACATTGATCATCCAGATGAAGTCTGTGAGAGTTGTGTCCTCAGCAAACAACACAGATCCAGTTTTGCTAAAGAAGTCAACTGGAGAGCAAAGAGGCCACTGGAGTTAGTACACACAGATGTGTGTGGCCCGATAACGCCTATGTCAACTGGACAAAATAGGTACTTCCTCACTTTTACTGATGATTTTAGTAGAAAGACGTGGATATACTTTTTGAAGAGGAAGTCAGAAGTATTCAATTGTTTTAAAGATTTTAAAGCAATTGTGGAGAAGCAAACTGGTTATACGATCAGAACAGTGAGATCTGATCAAGGAGGAGAATATACAGCAAATGACTTTGAAGCCTTCTGTACACAACAAGGCATCAGACATCAGACGACACCAGCTTATACACCACAGCTGAACGGTGTAGCAGAAAGGAAGAATCGCACGATTCTTGACATGGCCAGAAGTTTGCTCAAAGCAAAGAAGCTGCCCAAGCAATACTGGGCTGAAGCTGTATCATGTGCAATGTATCTATTGAATCGCTGCCCAACTAGAAGTTTGCAAGGAGTCACTCCAGAAGAAGCATGGAGTGGTCACAAACCAAGTGTTACTCATCTACGAGTCTTTGGTTGTGTGGCATATGCAAAGATCCCAGATGCAAGAAGGAGAAAGCTCGATGATAAGAGCGAGAAATGCATCTTTGTCGGATATGGTGAAAGAAGGATGGGATACAGACTGTATAATCCCATCACGAAGAAGGTGATTACAAGTAGAGATGTTATCTTTGAAGAAGATAAATCTTGGGCATGGAATGATGATCAAGAAGCAGTCAGATGGATCAACACTGATTTGATCCTTGAAGGTGAAGAAGTACCAACAGTACTTATAGAAGAACCGATTGTGCCAGCAGATGAACCACAAAGTCCGGTGTTTATACCAGCAGCTGAACCACAAAGTCCGGTGCACAGATTCCCTGTATTCAACAGGAGGAACACACCAGGAGCATCATCATCAACACCACCAGCATCCTCATCAGAAAGACCAAGAAGGATGCGGAATCTTGAAGAGTTGTACGATACCACTCAGGTTATGGAAGATACAACTCTGTTTTGTTTCCATGCAGATAAGGACCCACCAGAAAAGAAGAAAGCAATAGGTGTCCAATGGGTCTACAAGACGAAAGCCAAATTAGTGGATAAAGGCTACAAGCAGAAAGAAGGCAATGAAGAGTAAAGTTCATGCTTAGCATGACATCCCTCGATTGAGTTTAAAGGGGAGATTTGTTGAATAATTAAACTCAATCTAGAAAGTTTCCAGTCAAGGAAGGCAACCAGCCACCAGCCACCGACCACCGACCAGCCGCCAGCCACCAGCCGCAGCCGCCAGCCGCCTTCACACCGCCGGTCAACAGCCGCCTTCACACCTGGAACAGTAGATTTTCGTATTCTGAATTTATGTATAAATAGGATGCTCAGTTATGTTATATGTGTGGAGAGAATTGAGAGGAACACTTGAAAGAGAAAGAAGAGAGAGAGGGCGTGTATAAGCTTTTGTTAAGTTATTGTAAGCTTCGGTTTTGTGTAATAAAACAGTGTGTTTTATCCCCTCTGAGTGTTTCAAAGCCACCACCAGTGGTTTCTCCCACCAACAGTCAACAACCTTGATCCATGTGAAATTTATCTATAACATGGAATTCATCAACCAAAGAAAAAAAGCTGATAAAAAGCAAAGGGAAACCGTATAAAAAAAGAAAAAAAAATCGTCACCTCCATATCTCGAAGTTGATCCAAAACGATCTGATCATGCATATTTAGAAGCAGTAATTGAGGGGAATGAAGCCTGGTCCGAGGACATGATATTTTAAATTCCAAAACATAGGTTGGCCAGGCCTTGAACCAAACAACATTCCCCTCAAAAGACAAGCTTCCTTTCTAACTAGCAAGCAGCTAGCTACCATCTTGCAATTTCTTGGCAAGCTTCTCTCTTTTCTTGACCATGAAGGAGTGCTCAATGCAGCCAGCTATGTGGTGTTATAAGGGGATGGAACAGAAGGAAGCGAATAAGGGTTTTGTGCTAAATACCATGGACAAAACAACAAACATGATGATGATAAGGATAATCATTTAGTTTTATTGGAAAGAAAAAGGGGCCCAAATGAGAGAGAAGGAAGAGAACATGGGGTCTGGCCGTCCATGAGTCGTGGTCATTTCTCTCTTTTGTCCGTGCCTCTTGAATAATTACAACAACACAATAAGAATATATTTGCCAACAGTTTCCTCTCAACTTCTACCCTTGGATTCGGCCATCATGACTGATCAAACACACATATATTCTTTAAGGAAATAAAAAGAGTACATTAAAAATAAAAGTATAAGAATGTTCAAGTCTGCCTGTGAAGTCATGTTCTGTACCATGATTCAGATTCACAGCAGCGACAGGTCTTACAACAGGAACTCTTTTCTGCAGAGTTTAATTTGAATCCAAAAAGATGATGACAGCAGAAAGAAATGAAATAACTCAACACCAAATTTCTCTTTCTATGCTATAAGCTAGGGCTCGGGACTTGCTTTGTTCAAGTTTGAAGAAAGGCAAAGTGGAAGCTCTCGAGGCTTGACCATATGAAACTTGCCCTCTCCAGTTTCTAATCCCAATAGCATATTAGGGCCGCCTCGATGACTGCTTCAGCTAGAAGGCTGTATTTTATAACTTTGATCTCCAGGCAGATTTTGGCCCAGCCCATCCACCAGTTTCTGGAATTCTTAGTATTCTTTTCTTATTTAATTTTTTACCTTAATAAATATTTTTATTCTACCCCTATGGAATATTATATAAATTATAACTATTATTCATTTAATTTTATTGTAAAATCGTGCAAATTCACCTTAATATTTAATATATTATTCCTTGTTAATTTTTTTTAACTTGTTTAAAAATTTTATGTGCCAATTCAGAAAACACATTAAATTATATAAATATTCCCATTTCCTAAAAAAAATCATATAGTATTTTAATTCTTGCTTCTTCCTTTTTCACTTATATGAGTTAAAAAATCAATTCCTTTTCATGATCATTGAAGGAATTCACGTTTTTAATTAACTTATTTTATTTTCTTAAGAAAATATTAATTTAAATTATGTTGTTAAAATACTTTTGATTTTAAAAAACACAATAATTGATTTCCAAATAATTGAACAATATTAGTTCTAATAAGACACAACAATTTATAATCAAATAGTTTATTATATTTAACATGCATTGATTATGCATATTAAACTCAGTAAAACTGAGTGTAGCTACATTGAAACTTTCATTAAACAAACTCAGAAAATTTCATGTTTTTTTTTTTTGTCTTCGTTGTCAAAATTTCATGTAGAGTGTCTTCGTTGTCTGAAAATTAATTGATTAATCAATATATTATTTAATCTAATTAAATAATATATATTATTTAATCAAAGTTATTAATTTATTGAACCCATATTGTAGTTAGATGCTATTTATTTTCCTAAAGTTAAGATTTTGTTCAATTATCAATAACTATTTAATCACTTAATACAAATAGTTATCTAATCAGTTCATGTGATATTTTTCTAGTTATAAAATTATCAATAACGTTAAATTGCTTTTATCCTTTAAAAAAAAAAAAAGCAAGTGCTACCCCATGAAGTTGGCAAGAAGACACATTAAATTTGTACCTATCATTTTGGTAGCTTTTTGTAATTATAATTTTTTAAAAAATATTTTTTTAAAAACAATAAATTATAGGTTTTTCATAACCATTATTTCAAAATAAAATAAAACTATGATATTCATGCAAAACTATAATATATAAACATGTACTTTCAAAACTGTGGTAAAGAGAAAACTAACCCGGTTTCAATCACACACATCATATTACTAAACCTATCCAGAATCCCTCTTCCACCCAAACTCGCATTAAGATTAAGTGCACGCATCTTCTTCCTTGCAAATAAAGCACATTTAGAGCTAGCAGTATACGTGTTCTTCCTCATCCCAAATAAAAACCCTAGCCAAATGTGAGCATGGATTCTTTGACAGTAATAAAGAAGAAAGAGCTTTGCTTTTGATGAGTGGTCAAGCAAAGGACACTTAATTTGTGTAAATGGAAACATATGAGTAATCATGGCCGTTCAAAGACAAAAGACTGTCGTTTTCAGAGACAGAGTTTGATGTAGAATTGATGATACTTCACTTCACACGTAGTCTTCGAAGATAAGGGAGCTTTTTCAAGTTTCCTAGACTTGGACAGTCAATTTTTTGTCCCAGCACCTAAAACAGTGGCCATGATTCTGATGCAGCTGGCTAGCCTTTTTGGTCTCTGATGCCATCATAATTCTGTATGGAATATTCTTGTTCATGCTGTAAATGATGCAAACAACTAGAAATATATAGTTAATTAAGGTGTTTTGATTGGCACTGATAATTATAATATTTTTGACAATAGTAAGTTTTACTTTTCACTATTTCAATGGCGGTGTGTGGGAAGAAGTTTTTGGGGATTTCATGGGCGCTAGTCCTTCCCACTCTTTAAATCTTCATATCCTAGTTAGTTTTGAAAGGATTTCAACATGGAATCTTAATTTGGATAAGATTTCAAATTTAATCACAAGGATAAATGTACAGATTGGTTGACTAATTATATATGCATTTATGTTAGAAGTGGGAATTACTTATAATCCTAGAAGACATGAGTGTGTTAGCTTTTTTTCTCTTTTTAGGGCTGCTATCCTCTCCATTATTAGGAAAAAAAAGAAGAGTCAACAATTATTTTTTTGTGGTTTAAAATAAAACATTTAAAAAATTATAAATTATTGTTTTTTTATTTTTATATATATAACTAAGATTTTATAGTGGGACACCAATATAATATAAAATTGTAGTATATATATTAACAAAACACTTTCAAATTTATCATTAGAGTAAAACATATTTTTTATTTGGAATCCTGAACATAGTTTTAAAATTCAAATCTCGGCTAATTCGAAATCAAAGCTAATTTAAAAAAAAATAAAAAAAAAAAGTTTATAAAACTTAATTAAAAAATTAGAATTGATTCAAGATAATCTAATGATTGAATCAAAATCCAATAACCCAGATGTGAGCTTTGATAACAAGTCAAACTGCTGGGTAGAAGGACACATGATCATGGAATGCATAGAAATCCACAAATTGTAAACTTTGGCAAGTGAAGATGAACCCGTTCTGGGAAAAAAATGTAGTGGCTTCTTAATTAGTTTCCATTTTGAAGAAGTGAGATCATCTGAGGGGAAAGTGCAAACCCTCCAAAATTGACAATTGTAAGGATCCATCTTGGCTTGCAAGATTGGTCAAATCCGAGAGGCATCCTGAGAAGTATGACTCCTCCATGCCTATGCATGACACTTCACCAACTACAGCACGGAGATGGCATCCAGTGGCTCATGGAGCAAAAGCTGTCCTCGTAAATCACAGAGACTGACATATCATGAATCAGTTGCGTGGATAAAATATTATCCTTTTAGAGTGTGTTTGGTATTACGGTAGCTGTTGTGGTTGTGGTTTAAAAAAAGTTGTTTTATAAAAAGTACTTTTAGTTGAAGTTGGTTTGAAAAAATAGGTGTTTGGTTAAAACTGTGGTTGAAATTGAGGTTGAATAAAAAATAGTTTAATATGTTTGGTTAAGAGTGCTTTTAAAATTGAGGTTATCAAATAATTTTAAAAATATATATTAATACTGATGGTTTTTAATTTAAATGTTATGGATTTAATTATTGCTATTACTTCATAAAATAAATACTATTTTTATATAAAATTAGATAAAATATTATTAGGAATAAAATTGATTTGATATTACAGTGCAAGTGAATTTAATTCACTCTAAACTAATTTTTTTTTAAAATATATATATATATAAAAAAAAAAAACTGTTCACGTGAACAGTGCAACTCATTTGCACTGTTCGCGTGAACAGTGCAAATAAATTGCATCGAGGCGTGCACAGTGCAAGTGAATTGCACTGTGCACGTAAATTAATTTTGAGAAGCAGCCAGGAGCTGCTTCTCAAAATTCGTGTGTAAAACGCGAATTTTCATGGGCCCCACCAAAGTTTTATTGTGTTTTTAACATTACCAAACGTATTGTTTGCTGTGGTTGCTTCAAACGCAGAAGCAACCACGCAAACAAACGGACTCTTAGAGTGTCCTACCGCAGTTTTGAAACGCGGTTGGCCACATATATAGACAAACACACAGTAGAGCTATGCATAGTATTGCATACATCATCTCCTAACGCCGAAACCCCAGTCGAAAACGAGATGTCTCTCTAAAAATAAATGGTATTATTGGCTATTAATGTGAAACCTGTTCATAATTAGCTTGTAGGCAAACTTCCTTTGAGAACTTTTTAGAGGTTAAAAAGAATAACATCTCGAGGAAGCATTTTATTATGAGCAACCATTGATGATAGTGCTAGATAATCTTGATTTAAACCTCTTATTATGCACATATTAGCTCAATTTATAAGGCCGATGGACTGCAATAAAAAGATTTTACTTCCAAACAAGACCTAAATATGAAGGGCATTTACCCCAAAAGCAAGAAATATCCCGTGATACACTTGAGGGTCTAGCCCATTGGTCAACAACAAAGCTTGTCTTTGCGAAGGTCCTGGGTTCGATCCTCAAGAGTACCAGCCTGTCACCCCCGCGGTGCCTTACCTGCCTACTGGGCTTGCAGGATGTTCAGTGGGCCCGGGGAATAGTCGTGGTGCGCGTAAGCTGGCCCGGACACCCCGGGTTACCAAAAAAAAAAAAAAAAAAAACAAAAAAAAAAAAGAAAAGAAATATCCCGTGATTAATAAATCAATAGTAAATAAGTTATAATTAGTAGTATATGTTCCACACATATGAATCATAAAGAAACAATGTATCTAGCTATTTTTGTGTCACCAGCACCTTTTAATCACCCATATTCAAGTAATAAAAATTGTCGCAAAAGGATATCTTGCTGTCACCAAATTATATTAATTATAACCAGAAACTAAAATCTAAAAAAGATGTTAGAACCTTTTCTTATAGGAAATTCATATTCAATAATTGAATGTGGAAAAATATTTCTCTTTTTTTTCTTCCTTAGTATGTCTTGACCTTAATTCTAATTACTCATGTACATGTTGTTAAAATAATTAAAATCAAACATAAAAAAAAGGCTAAAATTCTGAATGATCTGTATATTATGAATTTTTAGTCTTAACCTAGATACAAATAAATATATATAGGTTAAACTGAAAGTACTATTCTACCCTTAGTAAATAAAACTACATAAATATTATTTAACATCTCCCCTCAAACTCACGATGCGGCAGCTACAAGTATCGAGAGTTTGCCAACCACAAAATGAAAATGAGAGATGGCATGTGTCTTGGTAAAAAAATTTGCAATTTGCAAGGAAAAAAAAAACAAAAGGCAAAGCAATTGTGCCATTCTTGAGATGATGACGAGTAAGATGACAATCGATCTCAATGTGCTTAGTTTGCTTATGAAAAATTGAGTTGTGAGCAATCTAAATAGAACTCTGGTTATCACAATACATAGAAGTAGGATGAGAAAATAAAACTTTTATATCAGCAAGTAACTAATATAACCAAACAATCTCTTTGGTAATAAGCATGCAATAGATTATTTCTTGCTTTTCCAAGAAATAAGAGAATAACCTAAAAAGATACAGAATCTGGTAACGGACTTGCGATCTGTGGGATCACTACCATGATTAGCATCAGAGTATGTACGCAATTCCAAGAAAAAGGTGGATGAAAGTAAAAGACTCTGAAAAATTGTACCTCGAAGATATCGCAAAAAACGAAGAACAACTGCCTAGTGTACAGTAGTAGGAGAAGCAATAAATTGACTAACAACATGAACAACATATGCAATATTTGAACGAGTAATGATGAGATATACCAAACTCTCAATAATAATGCGGTATAAAGTATAAAGTATGATCTATTAAAGGTAAACTATAAGAAGAAGAGTACCTTATGTGAACCTCAATATGAGTATCTACAGTATTGTTATTAGTAAGTCTAGCCCACTCAAGAATATCTGCAATATATTTCGACTAAGAAAAAAGATAACCTCTAGGTGAGTATGCTACCTCAATACCCAGGAAATATTGAAGATAACCCAAATCCTTTATTTCAAATTGTCTAGCCAACTCTATCTTCAAAACGAAAATACCATAAATGTCATCACCAATAATAATCATGTCATCAACATATAAAGATAAAATGATACGACCTGCATTAATGCACTTAATAAAAAGAGCAGAATCATGATTGCTAGAAATAAGGCCAAGAGACGAGATCACAATAGAGAATTTCTCAAACCAAGCACGGGGTGCTTGTTTGAGACCATATAATGTTTTCTTAAGCTTACAAATATATCCAGAGTCATGTGAAATACTAGGAGGGGGTGCCATATAAATTTCTTCTTGAAGACCTCTATTCAATAAGGTATTTTTAATATCAAGCTGAGAAATATGCCACTGACGAATTAAAGCTACGACAATAAAAGTACAAATAATAGTTATTTTTGCAACTAGACCAATGTCTCCTTATAGTTCATACTATATTGTTGAGAGTATCCTTTTCCAACTAGCCTAGCTTTGTATCGCTTAATAGACCCATTAAAATTAGTCTTGATCTTATACACCTAACGACAACCAACAACACTCTTACCAAGAGGTAGAGGAACTAGATTTCAAGTATCTGTCTTATGCAAAACAGATAGTTCCTCATTCATAACTTGCTTTGGGATTAAACCTCGTTCCATAAAACTAGCTTTGATACCATGTTAAAATAATTAAGATTAAACATAAAAAGGAAGCTAGAATTTTGAATGATCTGTATATTATGAGTTCTTAGTCTTAACCTAAATACAAATAAAGTGTGTGTGTGTGTGTGTGTGTATAGGTTAATGAAAGTACTATTCTATCCTTAATAAATAAGACTACATAAATATTATTTAACACATGTGATCATAAATATCTTAGAAGGATATTGCAGCGAACTAATTAGAATATTTGTAACCAAGATAAACATTTTAAAAAAGAATAATAGAACCTTGGATGCTAATAAAAAAATTGTATTAAAAAATATATTAATGGGGTAATTGTTTTTTTAAATGACCAAATAGGATATAAAATTATTCTACATATAACATTAAACATTGAATACATATAAAAGGATTAATTGGTATTATAAAAACTTCAATTATTATCCTATCAAAACTTGATGTAATCCTATCATGAACACTATCCATCCATGAATGCCTGCTCCCTCCATATATTTTTTTATTACTAATATTCAAAATTGTGATCCAAGATATTTTGCTTAACAGTATTAAAAAATTTGATACAATATTTTCAAGAATCAAGATATTGTGCTATCCCATGTCTAAAGAGATATATTATATATAAAAGTGAAAGCAAATTAAAGAAAGTGGCCAATCGAAGAAGGAAGGATGCAATGAACTAGCAATTGAGGCAATTAATGTACACTACAAATAGGAGGTTTCCTCTTTTTGATTAAGAAGTCATCAAGTAAACAACAATTGTCTGTCTGTACACGTGGCAGCCCTACAACACTTTCCATTTCTATTCCTGCTAACTACAAAAAAAAATAAAATAAAAATAAAGGCAGGCATCCAAAACCTGCAATAGGAGGGAAAGAAACAGAAAACGATGTGCATGCATATCCATAAGGCAGAAGAGGGTGAAAGGCATACGTTATCTAACCTCATTGGCTAGATATCCTGCACACAGCAACACTATATACTTTCTTCTTATGCATACAAGCCATATAAATCTCCTCATGGACAGATTCTAACCTATTGCGACATGAGCTATCAAATACTGAGAGACGGAGTTGTGGATTTCGACCAGGCAGTAGCAGGAGATCATGCAGAAGCAACTGAAAGTTTTGCCTGTGTTGATGATGATGATCATCAGCAGCAGCTAGAACAAATTTCAAGGAGGAAGAAGAAGAAGAAGAAGGGCAGCAAGATGAATACTAGGAGGTTTAGTGATGAACAGGTTAGGTCACTAGAGTCGATGTTTGAGTCAGAGACAAAGCTGGAGCCAAGAAAGAAGATGCAACTTGCAAGAGAACTCGGGCTGCAGCCTCGTCAGGTTGCTATATGGTTTCAGAACAGAAGAGCTAGGTGGAAGACAAAGCAGATGGAGCAAAAGTACAAGACTTTGAAAGCTAGTTATGACAACTTAGCCTCAAGTTACGAGTCCTTGAAGAATGAAAGAGAGTCCTTACTTTTACAGGTACAGACCATTTTTTTTACTACAGATATTTTTTTTTTCATCTTCTCAATCACCATTTTACTTCTTTCTTTTCCTTCAACAGTTGCAGACGGTAAGTAATCAGCTTGGCAACCCTTGTAAGGGATTGGAGAGATGTGACAGAGGCATTGATGCAGTTCTTCATGATGGAATCACCAACCTTGAGGTTGAAGCGCAGCAAGGACAAGACAACAGTACTATAATGGCCAACGTGTGTGATGATATGAGCATGGGAAATGGACATTCTGGTGATCAAGGACAGGGATTTCTCTATACGGGTTCGCCGGAATACAGTGATGGGACACTAGCATCAGCCTACGAGAAGTGCTACAGCACTGATTCTGGGGCCCCGTTTGATCTATCATGGAACAACTCGTATTGTTTTAGTTTCAGGAGTTGATAGAAATATATTTAAATAATTTCAAGACAATTAAAATTATTGGATATCTGTCTGGTGAATAGTTTCTTAGCCGCAGCAGTTGCCATGTTGCACATTAATGTCAATCAAGCACGTATCCATTTGTTTCAATTCTTGCAATGATTTACACCATTCAATTAAAGTAGCGTAGCTTCTTCATACACAACTTTGAAATACAAGTTTAGGGACTTGAGAGGCAATAGAGAGCATGATGCTAAATAAGTAATCTAGACATTTTACTATTTGTTCAACAAATTGATTGCTAGTAAAACCTGTGGATCGTAGATTATATTGTTTGGTTTAATCATAATTATTCAATCCGATATTATTTAACTAGTTGATATGAGAAATTAGTGGTAATTCGGGGCTTCATTCATATCAAATTTCAATTTGATTCCAGAAAAATATATTAGGAATAAATTTAATTTACCCGAAAAATTTACTTATAATCTAATTAATCTCTCAAACCCGCTTTAAGTAATCAACATCAATAAATTAAAAAAAAAAAAACCAGGTAACTCTCAACATTTTTTAGTTCAGACCTGGCTGAATATGACAGCTATGATTTTTGACAAATGGTATGGGAATTCAAGGGGCGGCCATATCCATAAATATACATGATCGGCTCAATATTTGTGACGGATGAGGATTTTGACATTTAAAAACGAATCTTATATAAAACTAAAACAGTTCTAGCATAAAAGACAGTTTGGCCGAGTGGTCTAAGGCGCCAGATTTAGGCTCTTGTCCGAAAGGGCGTGGGTTCAAATCCCACAGCTGTCAATATTCTTTTTGTTTTTCCTTACATTTTTCTAGCTCCTGCTATGTTTATTATGGTCCCTGTACTATTTTTTTCTTCATTTATGTCCACCCTTGCATTCCACTACGACAAGGGATATTCTTGTGCTAAATTACCCGTCAATGGAGATTAATTTATTTTTGTAAGAGCACTCATATTTTGTCCTATAATTTCCCATTCAATTTAAAAATAATACCATTGTATTACTTACTTACCTAATGTCAAATGTCCAATGAAAAGGCTTAACAACCACCTACCTAGCAAAGCTCTTTCAACCGTCCCACTTCCCTTCTTGCCAGAAGACTCTGCAAGAAAGCAGCCTAAAGAGAAAATATATTAAAATGCAAGAATGATCTATGTAGATTGACGTATCTACAGTTGATTTCAATCTTCATTGTTAGGATCACACTATCTGATAAAGAGAATAATCATAGAAACAATCACGCGTATACACTTACACTTTGTAAATCTTCGTGGTTCGGCTATGCTTACGTCTACAAGAGAGCAAAGCGGATAGATTTTCACCATATCGGAACAGTAAAAATTTGGAGAACTCTCAACCCTTCTCCCAAGCACTTCCAATTTGGCTTCCTGGAGAAAAATGCCTCACATCCTTGAGCCTAAAATTCAAGCCATACTCAACAAATATCTATTGTTTTGTTGCCCTGTTGATCAACTTATGAATGATTCCATATCCACTTGATCTCTAGACTTTTCATAATTTGAATAGTGATATTGACAAGTCCTATATAACTATTTGTTGTGAAAATGAGATAAATGATGTTAGAATATAGATTCTTTATCCTGTGATGAGATTTGAATCCTGCTTTTCATGGTCAGAGATGGGGAAAGAATCTTTGTTTTGACTGTCACAAATTTTTTACTAATGGCTTTTCGTTCATGACTTCTATTTAGGCAAATTCATGATTCCGGGGGATCGGAGAATTTGTGAGTAGATTTATGAATCGGTAACAGGATTAATTTGGAGAAAACAAGGTATCAACATAATAAGGAAACAATTGATCAGTTACCGCTTCATATGTTTGCTAGTTGAGTTCCTTTCTCTAATGCCATCCATTCCAAAGCAACAATAGCTGCCTTTTGTAAGGCTTTGTGTTAGCAGGTTGCGATGAACTTGTGCATCTGCAAAGGTGCTATTCCAATTCCTGGAGTTAAGACAGTAAAGCAAGCAGAGGAAAACTTGGCTGCCCTTTGTTGGCGCCTGAGTTCTGATGAGTTGCTTCAGTTAAAATACGCAGCTGCAAGCAAGTCTCCTAAGAACATGATCCAAAACATTTTCCAGACAAGGTATGTGTTGTATTTGACCTCAAAATTGTTGTTTTTATTTTTCCTTGTAAGTTCTATATCAAATAATGTGTAAAAAAACTAAAAAAAAGAAAAAGCTCAATCCAAATGGACAGTTGGCTCAAACAGCAGAACAGGTCTATACACCTTCGGCTCTGCCTAGCTTCTGGAAATGATCCGTGTTCTAGGGTTCAGGCTTGGAATTTCTGGCCGTAATCAACACAAAACATAATCCAAGCATATCCTTTCAGAAAAGTACATATATTGAACATTACGATCAGTAGTCTCAATATTCTTCTCTGGATTGGCTAGGTAAGTTTGCTTGCAGGCTTGCTGTCTTCATATCATTGAGCACTTCAAAAGAAAATTTGCCTCTCAGTTTCCCTAGGATTTGTTCACATGAATTTGACAACTTTAACAGTTAAAGCCTCTTATCCAACCCTTTCTCCATCTGTCATTGGAGGCAGCATTATTATCTTTAGGGGAACAAGAAGAGGCATTTCTTGATATGTTTTCTTTCTTAATTACTATTTCCTGCTAACTGATACTCTTAGGGAATATTAGGATGAGTTCAAGCTCTCAAAGTAGAGAATTATGAATTCATGATCCTTGTAAAAACTATACAGGAACAATTCCTGAAACATGAAACGGATAGCAGTTTATTAAAATCAGGTCCTGGAGAAAACAAATGCCGAGATTCTTCAACCTTGCTTGCTTTAGATGATTGAGCACCTAATAAGAATTTAGCATTCATTTGTTTGTAAGATTTAAAACATAAGCATACACAACACATTCTATTCATGCATAAAGATCATATAATCATGGTTACAGAATTCTGGAGTGCAGATGCATTTCTTCTCCACTTCCCTAGTCTTTTTTTAAAAAATCTGCAGAGAGCACAGTTCACTGAGTATGAAAGTTTAGAATTTGTGTACCTTGCCGTTTATTAGTTTTTTGTTCATTACGAGGTTCGTTGGCTCTCCCCTTCCTAAATCCCTCCTGTAAGCAGGATTTGGCAGCGAGTGACTTTACCAGCTAGCTAGCTGTCACCCACCTTAAACTATTTGTTATGCTGAACCGGTTTGAACTTCTCTTTATTTAAGCACATAGCTTATTGTAAGAAGAACGCAGTCGTTTCCATGGATAATGTTAGAGTTGAAGCAAGTCAAAAAGACAAAGTGTATGAGAGGTCATTGTCGCTGTCATTCTATCAGATTCTTGATTCACCAATTGTAACTGAACAATTTAGTGTCTACCGACATAAAATTTGTTCCACAAGAATTTGTTACTCATTTAGTTCCTTATTGTAACTGAAAACTTAACATAAATATAAACTTGGAATGTACGAAAAGAATATAAAAGATTGTTCCTAAACTAATAAGAGAGCATTGGCAGGATCATTCCTTTAACAAGCTTGCTGGGATTTCAAATTTTCCTCTCTTGTGCTTCTTTCTTTCCACTTGTCAATTGACTTGCTCCTACCATTCAGGTTCAGGTTGCACTCGAGAAATTTTGCATGCAACAAGGTTTTGTATCTGAACATTAACAATGTAAAGCATCATTAGACGAATTGAAGTGTACTTCCTGAAACAGATGCATTGAAATACGTTGTAGATTCATGTGAATTATACTACCTTTTCTTGAGTGCTCCGGTCGTCGTTGTTAACTGGAACAAACTCGGGATTGACTCTGAACTCCTCTACCATCCATTCAGTTTCAGTTCCATCAGGTGAGCTTCCTTGGTAGAAATTCAGAGTCTTTACATAACCAACAACTTTTCCCTCCCATGTGATCGGGCCAGCACCTTCGGGATCGATTGCGTAGTAGCCACCATCTAGTGCAATAATGTTATCATCCTTGCTTCTAGTTGAAAAGAAAAACCACTCGTTGGGCACCCCGCCCTTAAAATCATCTAAATATTCATGACACAAGTTAGATTTTAAACCATATAACTTAATCATGTAATGTAAATTATGTTGACTTCGTTCATGCTGAAGCTGCAACTAATTAATTAATGGTGGAAACATGCATGACAGTGTAATGGGAAACATTAGAAGATCAACTAGAAGTATAACAGATGAAGCACTAGCAGTTTAGTGTCAAGACTAAAACATCGTAGTTAAACTAATACTCCAGCATAATCTAATCTAATGCCCAGCTATGTGGCATGTAATTAGTTGTTTGGTGATTTCATATACATGGGTCATTGGAGATTCAAACCGCCAAACCATAAACATGTCTTAAGATAGTGTTTGGTTATTGACTCGGGAGAAAAAGTTGAGACAGAGCGGGCATGTTCATGTTCCCGTAATCGTGTTTTGTTTTGAAAGGAAATAAATTCAATTTAAAATAATTTTTTATCTGGTATCTACCGCCCCTTCTTCAACTAAACATGTTTAGCTCTGTTTTGTATACCTCAGTTTTGACTTTTGTGATTTAAGATGTTAAAGCTTAATTAACTATAACCAAACATGCATAGTCAATCACGTGTCGAAAAAATTAAATTAAAAACAATGATAAAAAAAAAAAAAAAAAAACTTACCCAAGGGGAGTTTATCAGGGCTTGATGCATATACATCAGTGGTGGGAATAACATCAGCAGGAAGTTGTTGGCCCAGAATTTTTCTCTTCAAATAATAAACAATAAGATCATCATTATTAGGGCTAAATCTGTAGCCAGCAAGGAGAACTGGCACGTTCAAAGCTTGTCCGCCGCTAGCCATTGAGATATTTCGACAAACTATATAGAGAGAAGGAGTGTGATTGCAGTAAGAAAAACTAAGTACTAGTCAATAAAGTACTGATTTGTTCATGGCAGAGTTGTGTATATATAGAGACTGGAATTGAGTTGGCTCCAATTTGCATGAGTAAATAAATCCTGAGGCTACAATTTAGTATTTTTCTTGTTCTGTTTGATTAGTTCACCCACTGTCAAGCGGGATTCTACCAGGAAAAAGAAAAGGGGCTCAAGCTGTTCGGATTTTGAAGGAACTAAATTCCAACTCCAAAATAGGAAAAAGAAAAATAAGAGGATGGATTGTGATTTTATAATTCTAGACGCGATGAACCCTCACTCCTTTCTTTAGAGCATGCTCAAGTAAAGTTGATACTCATATTATGCGATGTACAGGTATAAGAGGCTTTATATGTGGCAGAAACAGTGTTTTGAAGTCAGCAACTCAACCTGGCAGAACTAGGTCTCTGAGCTGAGGAATTTTGAGTTATAATTAGAATCAATTATGTTAGTTTATATCTTAGATTAGATTAGGCTTATCTTTATTACTTATATTCAATTAAATTACTTATTAGGCTAGGAAGTAAAACTATATAAATAGCCAAATAAAAAAAAATGAAATCAAACACCTTCAGAAATTTTCTGGAAGGACAAGTGATGGAATTGGGATTGTAAAAACTGAAGGCCTTACGCATTCAAATGAAGATCTGACATAACTAGATAGGTACACCTAGATCACTAGGTGGGAATCTGATCCATGCAAACTTTATGGATAACTTAACATATATTGTTATGAATTAATAGCACAATTTAGACTCATGAGAAATTAAGTTTGGTCGTGGTAGATCAAGTTAGTATCTTAAAACAGAGGTAGACTATGTGGATGACTTAACATAAGTTTTTATAGATTAGTGAAGCATGTTTAAGTCTAAAAAAAGATTTGATTGTGCTAAATTAAATTAGCAACTTAAAATAGAAATAACAAAAAATTCAACTATTGGGTTGAGCTCAAATTTATTTAGGTGATGCCACAAACAATTTTTCTATGGGTCGTTGAATCTCTTGGGAATAGGAATTAGCCCTATAAAGTTGTATAGAATAATTTTGTTAATTATTTTTTCTATGCTTTTTTTGGATTTATTATTTAATTCAGATTTTTGTTTTAATTCCTTGGTGCTTTCGGATTTCTAATTGCTTCCTGGTACAAGGTAGGTTTTCTGACCTATATAAAGATCTTGTAAAAGCTTTAAGGAGACATGCTTCAATAGTTATATTTTCAGATAAATAAATTTTGAATTTATATCTACAACTCTTTTTACTCAATAAATTTGTTGTGTTTTCTATGTTGTTGTTATTCTTATACCTTCCGTCTGCATCATCAACATGTGTACTAAAGTATGGAATTGAGGTGAGAGTCTTCCTCCCTGTTCGGTGCTGGCTGTCTCCTTCCTATTCCCAGTCTGCCTCTCGGGCTCGGCGTTCTTGCAATACATGAGGACATAAGACCTGAGCAGCTTATGTTTTTCATATTTTGAGGATGTTATATTTGATCAATTGTTTTGAAAAATCACAGCATTCTGATTGGAGATTACTTTACTAGTATCAAATATTTTAAGACAATCAAAAGTTGAGAATTATCTTAGCAGGATGAACCGCGTGTATATCCCTTGCTTCAACCAAAATTGAAGGAGTTGCATCGATGGAGATTTCACATCATGTTTCTGGTACTGCAGAATTCCATCTCAACTGTATTATTTACTGATTGAAATGTGCCATTTATCTCTAATCTTTTGGAAAGAAATCTGACTGTGTCATTTTTATAAGTCCTGATCCCTGAGCTTTCAACCGCGCAAGCAGACCTGCTCAAGCTCAGGTCATCCCAAGATCTTTGATTATTTTTATTATAATATTTATTTAATTTAATTTTTTAGATTTACAAGGATTTGTTTAGTATAGCATCATAATCCTAATTGGATTCTATTATCCATGTAATTTTCAATAAGGAATCCAATCCTTTTTTCTATATATTTCATAGAATTAATATAAATAGACATGTATAGCTTATTTTCATATTATTAAAGATTATTAAATTTCAGACTTTTCTGAGAAACATCAGATTCAAGCGTCATTTTATTATGCTAGCCACAAGCATACCGGTTCACTGCAATTTTTAAATGTAAAATTTCAAGAACTGAAACTTTCATTAATATATAACCTTCGGAGGGGAGGGTGGATCAGCCACACTTCTGAGGACCAATCAACTTGGGACAATTTCTTGACGTAAACTCACGTAGTTTGGGAGATACTTCTTCAGCATTATCACCAAGACCATTTCTCCCTTCCTGCCATATCTGCAAAGACTGCAATCATAAGAGTTTCTAGCGTTGAATTAATTAGTCTCAGCAGACACGTCTTTCACCTCATCCAAGGCATTTATTCTCAAGTACTGTCGGAGTATTGGAAGTATCCCATTGATGGTAAAGATGTGACTTTCAGACAATCATACAGCTTTAGCTCTACCATTTTGGTGAAAGAAGGATCTCATATATGTTGTAACCCATTTTTGGGTCCCCACAAAAATAAATAAAATAAATAGCCAAAAGAGGCTAGAAAAATAACGGAAGGCAGAAGCACTCAGAAAATGGTTAGAAAACTGGTCAAGGAGTATAAAGATACAAAGATTGGATTTTTTACAGTATTTTCTTGAAGGATGAGAGCCCTATTGAGAAGGAAAATTTAAATTTTGAGGAGAAGCCCAAATTTGGATGTTTATGGACTTAATTGGATTTTTATTTGAATTTATAAAGGATTTGATTGCAAGAAAAAAATTGATTTTTAAGTCAATTTGGGCTTTAATTTAGAAGAAATTAAAGTTCTGAGGCCAAATTATATATTTTTTAGGAATTTATTGGGTCAAATCAGGGGCTTAATTGCATAAATATTGAAGTTTAATGGCCAATTAGGGACTTAATTGTAAAAATCCGAAAACCAGGGACCAATTTGGAGAAGGCGCAAAGATAGAGGGGCTGTTTGAATTTGATCCAGGGGCTTAATTGAAGAAATTAGAAGTTTATTGATCAATTGAGGGCTAAATTGCATAAATCAGAGGCCAAGGATCAAAGTGGAAAACGCGGCCAACTATGGGGACGGACCGAAATTGGAAGGGACGAAATTGAATTGAACACAGATGATTAAGGACTGATTCAAGAAATGTTCTGGCGCCTTTATTTTAAAATGGAACGGCGCGTTTTATCCAAAACGACGCCGTTTCATGCAAAAAAAAAAAAAAAAAAAAAAGGAGACCGAACGGTGCCGTTTTGAACGGCACTGTTCACTTTCTTCTTCCCCCGAACATTACAGCGGGGAAGAAGGAAAAGTTTGCATTATTTATTTTTCTGCAGGTCCCTCTTGTCACCGACCGAGGCCCCACGCCGGTGGGCCACCGACAGAAGACACTGGCCGACCACCCGCCGCGCTGCCGAAGCCGAGGGAGGCCCGCCTGGACAGCCGCTCCCCGACAGCCGCTCCTCGACCCGCTCCTTGGCTCCACGGTGAAGCCACGCCCGCTGGTTCTATAAATGGAGAACCGAAAGAGAGAAGAAGAGGAGGAGGACAGAAAAGAAAAAAAAAAGAACCCAAAGAAAAAACAAAGAAAACCGAAGAGAGAGAGGAGGAGAGAACCCGAAGAGAGAGAGAGAAGAAACCGGAGAAGGAACGGACAGAGAAGAGAGGGAGGAGGAAACAAAACAAAAAAAAGCAATGAGACAGTGAGGGGACGACCGAGAGGGGAGACCATTGTACACAGAGAAGGATGAACAGCTGACAGAAGGAAACACCCGGGATCAAGAGGAGAAGAACCAGACATAAGCAAAAAGGAGGAAGACAGAGGTACGTGCGTCTACATAAAGAAGAAGAAATACTGCAGAAAACAGTTGCGCTTCCCAACCACTGCCACCGTCAGAACCATCGTGAGCCCCCATTGGCTTCCTGTCCACCGCCACCAGCATCACTGGGAGTGTTCGCCATCGTCTTCAACATCATTTCTGCCACCAGGTTTGCACCCCCTTCGTCGCTGTGCATGCACCATTTCCTTGCATTTCACTGTTGAAGTGAAATATAATTCACTTGAACAGTGAAATGTTAATTCACTGTTCACATCACATATAATTCACGTGAACAGTGAAATGCTATTTCACTGTTCACATCATATTTATTTCACTGTTCACATGAGGCCTGCTGGGTTCAGCCCAGCCATGTGGGCCCCGATGGGTCAGCCCTAAAAAAAAAAAAAATCTTCAAAAAAAATTATTTCAAAGAATTTGTGATTTTTCTGTAATTTTATTATTGTATTTTGGGTCAATACCGGTTTGTATTTTTATATTGTCAAGATACAAATTCGGTATTAAAATACCCGGTTTTCGTCAAAAAAAATGTTTACTAAAAAAAAAATGTTTTGTTTTCATGCATACGGCCAATACACTAACATGTTTTGAATGTTCTTTTTATATATAAAAAAAAATATTGGAAGTTTTGAAAATGTGTTTTTCACATGGATTTTCTTAAACACAAATCATTTCTTGCATTTGTGGATTTTACAACCTGTTTGTAAAACTCCAAAGGGTATTGGCCAATATTCCAAAAACTATAAAAATCTTATTTTGGGAGGGGAAGTTGTGGTTATTGTTCACCGCTAATGTTTGGATGAAGAAATCCTTAAAAGGACGAACATCCAAAATATTATCGGGAGTAATAAATCAACGCACATGTTTGAAAGAAGCTTTGGTTGCGATCGAGAACATTTCAAAATTTTAATTTTTTTTTCTCCACGGTTTACGAGTCGTGAAAAGTATAAAATTGTTTTTTATGTAACTGTGAAATTTTCTTCGTTTTTTTTTTCTTCTTTTCCTTGCGATTTACGAGTCACCGACTTTTGAAATACTAAAGGAAAAATGAGCTTTTATAGCACATGGAATCTCCTTAGATTTCTATCCAAAATAAATTGACGGGTTTAGAAGACACCAACACCATAGACTATGGAGCAAACCAAACACCAAGCAGCTTACCTTAGGTAGGGCGTATTAGGGGTGCTAGTACCTTCCCTTTACGCAACCAGTCCCTTGCCTTAGAATCTCTAAAAGACCAGTTAGGGTTCCTAGTGACCAAATACTAGGTGGCGACTCCAAAGAACCAAATCCTTAGAACACAATGAAAATCGCCAGCCGATGTCGTGCCTTTATAATTTTTTGTGGGGGTGCGACAGAATGGCGACTCCGCTGGGGACCCTTGGACTAAGCTTGATTTTTTTGTTTGTTTATGCTATGTGTTATTGGTTTTTGTTTTCTTACGATGCTTTGTTTAAAAGCTTTAGCATACATCTTTACATTCTATCGTACATGGCATGGTCATGCATCACTTTATTATTGTTATTATATTATGAGGGCACACACCTGTAACTTTAAGGTTAAGTGGGGGACTAGCAGCTTGCCTTATGACTTGAGTCAAGGTTTAAGTTTGTGTAAACCCCAACTCTTTGCTGAGTGTTTAGACTGATTGTGATTGGTACACGTGCCATCCCACTATCTACTGGACCTCCATATCGCCTTTACGAGGGTGATCACTGGAACAGCAAGAGACCCTTTTTAGAGACCCAGTAGTAAACCTACCCAATGTCTCACATAAAGGAACTAGAGCCTATCCTTAGGATGTATGCTCCATAATATCTTTTTGCATCCATAATGGGAGAGATGTTCTAGAATTGGGAGACCCAAGAAGCTTCATTTGGTGATTTAATCAACAATGCTTGTTTGATCATGATATTGTGTTGTTTTCCTTTTTCAACTTTTTAAATCGAGGTTCCAAATGCCTTTTCAAAAGTTCATCTTGGTGTTTTTACACATCATTTTTCTTTTCAAAACGAATCTTCCATAACTACACCTGCACTTTACACTGAGAATGAATGGCCGGACTTTAAAGAATCCATATTAGTTGTAGAAGAGGAAGAATGGTAGGAAAATAACATTAGGGGATTCACAAAAATGAACAACATGAACAAACTTGGAAACCCGCTACAAGGTCATGCCGTTTGGGTTAAAGAAAGTTGGGGGCACCTACCAAAGTGCCAGGGTAACTTTATTTCACAACATGATGCAAAAGAGATTAAAGTATACGTGGATGACATGACCTAGAGAGGGAGAGAATCATGACCAAATATTGAAGGAATTAGTTGAAAGACTAAGAAAGTACAAGTTGAGGCTTAACCATGCAAGGTGTTCATTCGGGGTGAAATCTAGGAAGTTGTTGGAATTTATGATGAGTGACAAAGGGATAGAAGTGGACCCTGATTAAGTAAAGGCTATTCAACCTATGCCAACTCCCAAGACTAAGAAGGATGTAAGGAGGTTCTTGGGAAGTTTGAATTACATTGCTCAATTTATATCCCAATTAACCACGACTTATGACCTCATCTTCAAATTGTTAAGGAGGAAGAATCTTGGAATTTGGAATAAGAACGTGGAGAAGCTTTCACGAAAATCAAGCAATACCTACTGAATCCACCCCTATCTATCGAGTTGAATTGAAAAATGGCAAGTTCTACTAACTGAGTACAACATAGTATATATGACAAGAAAAGCCATGAATGTCATCGCCAATCACCTAGCTGACCATGTTGTGAAAGTTTATGGGCTGTTAAGATTTGATTTTTTGGATAAAAATATGCTTTCAGTCGAGTAAGGGAAATCAGATTGTTGGATTATGTACTTTGAGGGTGTTGTGGTAATAGAGTGGGGGCAGTGCTAATCTTTCCTAATCAGAAACAGTATCCGGTTTTAGTTAAATCGCAATTTGGGTACGCTAACAACACAACTGAGTTTGAAGCTTGCATTCTCGATTTTAAAGGTTGCATTAGAGCTAAACATCAGAAAGATAGATGTGTATTGGAGACTCGATTTTGATTATTTGTCAAGTGAAAGGAAAAGGGCAAACCAAGGACGAGAAGTTGAGACCTTGCAAAGAATACTTGTCTAAATGGCTAGAGAATTTGAGGAAATAAAGTTCACCCATCTAGGAAGGGAAAGAAACCATTTTGATGTTTTGGTCACGCCAGCTTCTATGGCTAGAATAGACTTTGGGCACAAGGTACAACCAATACACATTGATATAAGAAATAACTTAAGCTCATTATTGCTCAGTTTGAAAGAGAAATTGATGGAAACCCTTGGCACTATGATATCAAGAATTTCATCCAAAACCAGACATATCCTGTGGGGGCATCCAAAAATCAATAAGAAGACGTTGAGGAGGTTGGCAATGGATTTCTATCTTGATGGGGAAAACTTTGTATAAGAAATCATTTAACAAAACTTTGTTGAGATGTTTCGATGACGTGAAAAAAGTGGTGAAGAAATTTATGGAAAGATATTTGATCCATCGATATGGTCCACTAGAAAAATTAATAATGCCAGAACTTCAATAGCAAGATGATAATAGAACTCTGCGCTAAATGAAAAAATCAAGTATGCCAATTTCTCGCCATACAAGCCAAAGATGAATAGTGCGGTAGAAGCTTCTAATAAAAAATCAAGAAGATTATTTAGAAAAGTGGTATTCACTTACAAGGATTGGTTTGAGATGTTGTCATTTGCCCTTCACGCGTACCCACTGCAATCCGAACCTCAATAAGAGTCACCTGTATACGTTGGTATATGAAATGGAGGCGGTAATACCTTTAGAAGTTGAAATCCCCTCATTAAGAGTATTGATAGACTTTGAGCTAGAAGAGTTAGAATGGGATAAGGTTAAATGTGAACAGTTGAATCCGATAAGTGAAAAGAGGATAGCCGCAATCTGTCATCATCAACTTTATCAAAGAAGGATGGCCAAATCATACAACAAGAGGATTCGACCTTGAGGGTTCCACGAAGGAGATCTTATATTGAAGAAAATGTTGTCTTTTACCAGGAGAAGGTCAGAGTAAATGGACGCCAAACAATGAGGGCCCTTTAGTGGTAAAGAAAGCGTTTTTGGGAGAAGCTTTAATTGTTCTCTAGAATGGATGGAGAAGATCTGTTTAGGCTCGCGAATTCTGACTCTGTAAGGAAATATTACGCTTGATGTATTTTGTAATTTTCTCAATCAACAAAATTAAAGTCCGACCATGAAATTCTCTTTGTAAAGAGCCTTTTTTATATATATATATAAAACATATGATCTCATAGCATTTGAAATCTTTTACTTAAAAAGAACTTTTTACACATGACTAAAGAGATGACTCCATCAATTGGAGAGCACCAAATCAGATCTTCTTGATATATAGTTGCACTCCACACTAGGGGGCAATAAAAGATTATTTCCTGAAAGGTTTTACATGTTTTCAAAACGGGATGAGGGCCCGTAGATTTGAAAAGATAAAGCATTTAACAAAAGCATGACAAAGAGGCAAGGACAAGTCGTAAATTTGGAGAAAAAAGGGGCTACTTGTAAAAAAAGTCGAAGACTTCTTCCCCAAGATATGATAGGAGGCAACACGAGAGATGAATCCAGCATACGATTTCAAAAGCAAGCTCATGTTGAGAGGCAGTCTCACGAACAAGAAGATGAGGATGGGGCCTATGTTTCAAAACCAGGTACGAATGCATGCATTGCATCTAATCATAAATCATTGCATGTATGTTTTTTTGGATCGTTACAGAGGAGATCTTTAGTGCATTCCAACAAGATTATAGACGAAGAAAGAATCATTGAGTTGATTCTAGAACAACAAGAAGAGAAGATAAGGATTCTCAAACCCTGCCAGCAGGAAAAACGACATCGATAGCATTCGGTAAAAAGGAATCGCCAGATGGGATTCCAAGTTGTTTGAGATCGCCAGAAGGGATCTCGTATTTTTGATATTCATCAACGGAGGTCGCCAGAAGGGACCTCAAATTTCAGCTTTTGTTAAAAGGAATCGCCAGATGGGATTCCAAGTTGGTTGAGATCGCTAGAAGGATCTCGTATTTCGATGAAGGGTTGCCATAAGGGACCTCATATTTCATGTTTGAATAAAAGGAATTGCCAGATGGGATTCCAAGTTGATGGAGATCGCCAGAAGGGATCTCGCATTTCACTATTTGGAGGTCGCCAATGGGACCTCATATTTCATGTTTGATAAAAAGGAATCGCCAGATGGGGATTCCAAGTTGTTTGAGATCGCCAGAAGGGATCTCGTATTTCGATGAAGGTCGCCAGAAGGGACCTCATATTTCATGTTTTAATAAAGGAATTGCCAGATGGGGATTCCAAGTTGATGGAGATCGCCAGAAGGGATCTCGTATTTCACTATTTTGGGGGTCGCCAGATGGGACCTCATATTCCATGTTTGTTAAAAGGAATTGCCAGATGGGATTCCAAGATGATTAAAGGAGATCGCCAGAAGGGATCTCGTGTTTCACTATTTGGAGGTCGCTAGATGGGACCTCGTATTTCATGTTGGTTAAAAAAGGAATCGCTAGATGGGATTCCAAGTTGGTTAAAGGAGATCGCCAGAAAGGGATCTTCATATTTCGATGTTCATTCCAAGGAGGTCGCCAGAAGGGACCTCATATTTCAGCTTTGAATAAAAGGAATCGCTAGATGGGATTCCAAGTTAAAGGAGATCGCCAGATGGGATTCCAAGTTAAAGGAGATCGCCAGATGGGATCTCATACTTCGACATTCATCAAGGAAGGTCGCCAGAAGGGACCTCATATTGAAACCATTTCTTAGAAAAGCATTGGAGTTTACTAAGAATTCTTCCCCCTGGGTAGGTCACCCATACAATGAGACCATTATTTTTCTGGGTAGGTCACCCATACAATGAGACCATTATTTTTCTTGGGTCGGTCACCCATACAATGAGACCATCATTTTTCTAGGGTTCGTCACCCGTACAATGAGACCAGCACTAGGGTTCGTCACCCGTACAATGAGACCAGCATTTTTCTTGGGTCGGTCACCCATACAATGAGACCAGCATTTTTCTTGGGTTTGTCACCCATACAATGAGACCAGCATTTTCTGGGTAGGTCACCCATACAATGAGACCATTCTTCATTTTTTTTTCTGGGTAGGTCACCCATACAATGAGACCATCATTTTTCTTGGGTAGGTCACCCATACAATGAGACCATTACGCATTTTTTATTTGGTTGTGAGTAAAGGAATCGCCAGATGAGATTCCAAGTTGATTGAGATCGCCAGAAGGGATCTCGCATTTCGATATTGGTCAAAGGAGGTCGCCAGAAGGGACTTCATATTTTAGCCTTGGTTAAGAAGAATCGCCGGATGGGATTCCAAGTTTTTGGGGTTAAAGGAGATCGCCAGAAGGGATCTCGAGATGACTAAATTTTGATCATGGTTTTGGGTTGAGGAGGATTGCTGTAAAGACAAAGTTTCAGAGCGATCAAGCTCCAACCAGATCAGTTTCGGGAGTTCAGTTTTGGTTTATCTTTATAAATCTTACTGCGCAAACCTATGCTCCGTAAGCTTTATAAAGAGGGGGCATCTGTTGTAACCCATTTTTTGGGTCCCCAAAAAAATAAAAAATAAATAGCCAAAAGAGGCTAGAAAAATAACGGAAGGCAGAAGCACTCAGAAAATGGTTAGAAAACTGGTCAAGGAGTATATAAAGATACAAAGATTGGATTTTTTACAGTATTTTCTTGAAGGATGAGAGCCATATTGAGAAGGAAAATTTAAATTTTGAGGAGAAGCCCAAATTTGGATGTTTATGGACTTAATTGGATTTTTTATTTGAATTTATAAAGGATTTGATTGCAAGAAAAAATTGATTTTTAAAGTCAATTTGGGCTTTAAATTAGAAGAAATTAAAGTTCTGAGGCCAAATTATATATTTTTTAGGAATTTATTGGGTCAAAATCAGGGGCTTAATTGCATAAATATTGAAGTTTAATGGCCAATTAGGGACTTAATTGTAAAAATCCGAAACCAGGGACCAATTTGGAGAAGGCGCAAAGATAGAGGGGGCTGTTTGAATTTGATCAGGGGCTTAATTGAAGAAATTAGAAGTTTATTGATCAATTGAGGGCTAAATTGCATAAATCAGAGGCCAAGGATCAAAGTGGAAAACGCGGCCAACTATGGGGACGGACCGAAATTGGAAGGGACGAAATTGAATTGAACACAGATGATTAAGGACTGATTCAAGAAATGTTCTGGCGCCTTTATTTTAAAAATGGAACGGCGCGTTTTATCCAAAACGACGCCGTTTCATGCAAAAAAAAAAAAAAAAAAAAAAAAAGGAGACCGAACGGTGCCGTTTTGAACGGCACTGTTCACTTTCTTCTTCCCCGAACATTACAGCGGGGAAGAAGGAAAAGTTTGCATTATTTATTTTTTCTGCAGGTCCCTCTTGTCACCGACCGAGGCCCCACGCCGGTGGGCCACCGACAGAAGACACTGGCCGACCACCCGCCGCGCTGCCGAAGCCGAGGGAGGCCCGCCTGGACAGCCGCTCCCCGACAGCCGCTCCTCGACCCCGCTCCTTGGCTCCACGGTGAAGCCACGCCCGCTGGTTCTATAAATGGAGAACCGAAAGAGAGAAGAAGAGGAGGGAGGACAGAAAAGAAAAAAAAAAAGAACCCAAAGAAAAAAACAAAGAAAACCGAAGAGAGAGAGGAGGAGAGAACCCGAAGAGAGAGAGAGAGAAGAAACCGGAGAAGGAACGGACAGAGAAAGAGAGGGAGGAGGAAACAAAACAAAAAAAAGCAATGAGACAGTGAGGGGACGACCGAGAGGGAGACATTGTACACAGAGAAGGATGAACAGCTGACAGAAGGAAACACCCGGGATCAAGAGGAGAAGAACCAGACATAAGCAAAAAGGAGGAAGACAGAGGTACGTGCGTCTACATAAAGAAGAAGAAATACTGCAGAAAACAGTTGCGCTTCCCAACCACTGCCACCGTCAGAACCATCGTGAGCCCCCATTGGCTTCCTGTCCACCGCCACCAGCATCACTGGGAGTGTTCGCCATCGTCTTCAACATCATTTCTGCCACCAGGTTTGCACCCCCTTCGTCGCTGTGCATGCACCATTTCCTTGCATTTCACTGTTGAAGTGAAATATAATTCACTTGAACAGTGAAATGTTAATTCACTGTTCACATCACATATAATTCACGTGAACAGTGAAAATGCTATTTCACTGTTCACATCATATTTATTTCACTGTTCACATGAGGCCTGCTGGGTTCAGCCCAGCCATGTGGGCCCCGATGGGTCAGCCCTAAAAAAAAAAAAAAATCTTCAAAAAAAATTATTTCAAAGAATTTGTGATTTTTCTGTAATTTTATTATTGTATTTTGGGTCAATACCGGTTTGTATTTTTATATTGTCAAGATACAAATTCGGTATTAAAATACCCGGTTTTCGTCAAAAAAAATGTTTACTAAAAAAAAAATGTTTTGTTTTCATGCATACGGCCAATACACTAACATGTTTTGAATGTTCTTTTTATATATAAAAAAATATTGGAAGTTTTGAAAATGTGTTTTCACATGGATTTCTTAAACACAAATCATTTTCTTGCATTTGTGGATTTTACAACCTGTTTGTAAAACTCCAAAGGGTATTGGCCAATATTTCCAAAAACTATAAAAATCTTATTTTGGGAGGAGAAGTTGTAGTTATTGTTCACCGCTAATGTTTGGATGAAGAAATCCTTAAAAGGACGAACATCCAAAATATTATCGGGAGTAATAAATCAACGCACATGTTTGAAAGAAGCTTTGGTTGCGATCGAGAACATTTCAAAATTTTAATTTTTTTTTCTCCACGGTTTACGAGTCGTGAAAAGTATAAAATTGTTTTTTATGTAACTGTGAAATTTTCTTCGTTTTTTTTTTTTCTTCTTTTCCTTGCGATTTACGAGTCACCGACTTTTGAAATACTAAAGGAAAAATGAGCTTTTATAGCACATGGAATCTCCTTAGATTTCTATCCAAAATAAATTGACGGGTTTAGAAGACACCAACACCATAGACTATGGAGCAAACCAAACACCAAGCAGCTTACCTTAGGTAGGGCGTATTAGGGGTGCTAGTACCTTCCCTTTACGCAACCAGTCCCTTGCCTTAGAATCTCTAAAAGACCAGTTAGGGTTCCTAGTGACCAAATACTAGGTGGCGACTCCAAAGAACCAAATCCTTAGAACACAATGAAAATCGCCAGCCGATGTCGTGCCTTTATAAAATTTTTGTGGGGGTGTGACAATATCCATGGAGGAAATACCGTGACACCATATGTTGTAACAGAAAGCTTTTCGAGACTTTAATGAGATCGTAATGAATCGAGGACTTGCAGCTCATCCCTTTCACTTCGTGAATCATCAAAATTATGAGACCATTCAAACAATATTAATTGATTCATTTAACCAATTACATCAATAAAAAAACTCATAAACATCGTGACTGTTCTTTACTATGAACTCATCAATCTGCAAATTGAAATCCCTGGAGTTGAACCAATAATAAAACTAGAAAAGGCTGCTTCAACCATTTGAAATCTACAGATCTGTGGTCTGGGTAGAAATGTAGTAGCTATTGTATGGAAAACAAACTCCGGAAAATCTTGTAAAAATTTGAGCATGATTTAACAATTAGATAAAAAATTAGTCTTTTCGAACCATTATTTTAATTTAGTGCAATTAGATTTTCTCTTGAACCTAAACTTGTTTCACCGGTCCATAAATATATTTGTTATACTATCTATACTTGACTGCTCAAAATCACTCATTATTACAAGTTCGGATATATTTGTCTCCCACCTCTCTAAGAACTTTGGTAAGTTGTGACCTTAATTGTAACTCTATAACTTCTAATTATATAAGTTACAAGAAAATTAATCTTTCAATATGAGATGGGAGGTTTTATAAAACATATTAACCTAGCATTTTTTAGATTAATTTTTATTTACCTATAATTTGTTTTAAATATATTAATATTTCATGTTAAAAAAACTTGTGTTGGAGAACAAATTTCTAACTAAGTTGTAACTCTAACAGTGAGTGAGCTCAATTTTTAATTTGAACTTAAATATGCACATTAATCGTGATTTTTTAAAACAAATTTATGACAAGAATGCATCATTATTAAACTCTGAAAATTATCTTGAAATCTCCAAATGACTTTTCAGAAGAAGGAGAAGAGCAACAAGAGCAAAATTTCTTGTTTCTTGTTGTAACATGTGTATGAAATGCAATCTGCTCACCAATTTACAATGCTTGCAAATGCTTCCCTACCAAGTAAATTTAGTAAACAAAAGAAAGGTTGATGACATGAAACATACAACAGTTTCTAAGAATAAAATGTGGGAAGAAACTGCAGCACAAATTCTGCAGCAATGTCGGCATGAGAACAAGCATATAAAAAAATTGTTTATAATGATTTTATTATCAATCATATTGAAAATATTTTTCTCAAAATAACACAAACTATATAAAAAAAAATGTTGCAGGAAAAAAAAAATTGTAGTAATTTTAAATAGACATCATATAAGAAAATCAAAAAATGGATGATTTTCCACGAAACATGTATTTGCTTTATTTGAACGTGAAGACACAAAGTATTCTTTTTCTCTTTTTTATTTTTCATATTTTTCTGTAACTTCCCTTTTATTCATGGGACTTTTCAACTTCTAATTTATGTTTCCGCACATAAACATGCTTATAAAGAAGTACTTCTTGTTCCTAAACTAATAAAAAAAATCATTGTTCCTAAACTCATTCCTTTAACAAGGCTGCTGCGCTTTCAAATTTTCCTCTCTTGTGCTTCTTTCTTCTTCTTAGTTGACTTGCTCCTACCATTCAGGTTCAGGTTGCACTCGAGAAATTTTACATGCAACAAGGTTTTCTATCTGAACATTAACAATTTAAAGCATCATTAGTCGAATTGAAGTGTACTTCCTGAAACAGATGCATTGAAATACGGTGTAGACTCATGTGAATTATACTACCTTTGCTTGAGTGCTGCGGTCGTCGTTGTTAACTGGAACAAACTCGGGATTAAGTCTGAGCTCCTCTACCATCCATTCAGTTTCAGTTCCATTAGGTGAGCTTCCTTGATAGAAATTCAGGGTCTTTACATAACCAACAACTTTTCCCTCCCATGTGATCGGGCCAGCACCTTCGGGATCGATTGCGTAGTAGCCACCGTCGAGTGCAATAGTGTTATCATCCTTGCTTCTAGTTGAAAAGAAAAACCACTCGTTGGGCACCCCGCCCTTAAAATCATCTAAATATTCATTACACAAGTTAGATTTTAAAGCATATAACTTAATCATGTAATGTAAATTATGTTGACTTCGTTCATGCTGAAGCTGCAACTAATTAATGGTGGAAACATGTATGACAGTGTAATGGGAAACATTAGAAGATAGATCAGCTAGAAGTAGATCAGCTAGAAGTATAACAGATGAAGCACTAGCAGTTTAGTGTTAAGACTAAAACATCCTACTAAAACTAATACTCCAGCCTAATCTAATCTAATGTCCAGCTATGTGGCATGTAATTAGTTGTTTGGTGATTTCATAGACATTGATCATAAACATGTTTTAAGATAGTGTTTGGTTACTAACTCGGGAAAGAAAGTTGAGATAGAACAGACATGTTCCCCGTTCCTCTGTTTTGAAAAGAAATAAATTCATTTCAAAATTATCTTTTATCTGGTCTCTGTATAATTAGTCCCTTCAACCAACCAAACATGTTCACGTATCACTTTTGACTTTTGTGATTTAAGATGTTCAAGCTTAATATAACCAAACATGCATAGTCAATCACGTGTCAAAAAAAATAAATTAAAAAAAATGATAAAAAAAACTTACCTAAGGGGAGTTTATCAGGGCTTGATGCATATACATCAGTGGTGGTAATAACATCAGCAGGAAGTTGTTGGCCCAGAATTTTTCTCATCAAATAATAAACAATAAGATCATCATTATTAGGGCTAAATCTGTAGCCAGCAGGGAGAGTTGGCCGGTTCAAAGCTTGTCCTGCGCTAAACATTGAGATGTTTCGACAAACTATATGTACGTAGATAGAAGAACAGTAATTGTAATAAGAAAAACTAAAATACTAGTCAATAAAGTAATGATTTGTGCATGGCAGGGTAGTGTATATATAGAGACTGGAAATTGAATTTACTCCAGTTTGTATGAGTAAATAAATCTTGATGCTACAATTCAGTATTTTTCCTGTTCCACTCGAATAGAATTCATCCGTTGTTAAGCAGGATTCGGTCAGGAAAGGAAAAAAGCTCAAGCGGTTCGGGTCTTGAAGGACCTAAAGGCCTCCTTCAAAACAAGAAACATTACCAAAAACATTTAGACTAGTGTCAAGAAAAATTCATTCACCTCGACTATTATATATAAAAAAAAAGGAAAAAAAAAAACGAGAATTTTTACATTATAGACTACATGAAATAGCCTATAAATCCTCACTCCTTTCTTTAGAGCATGCTCATGTAAAGTTGATACTAAAAAACATGCAGTGTATCTTTAGTTTTAGAAAATTAACCCTTCTCATTTTAGTTGTAGAAAATCTGTTCATGTTTCAGCTCAAACAAGCCTGTGGCAAACAGAGAGTTTTGGATGGAGAACCTTGGCGTTTTGACCCATGGATTTGAGCAGCCATCAGCCTTGGAACTTAGCTTTACTCCTTCTTGGATGAGAGCTTACAATCTTCTTTCCAGCATGAAAAGTACAAAGGTTGATCTTGCTCAACAGAGTGGTAATAGAGAGGGAACTTTTCCGGAGTTAGATGGTGGTGATGATTTATTGATGACCAAATTCATTTGTATTCTAGAATTCTCATACTCAAAGGTTAATAAAGTACTTATCTCCAGAATGAATTACACAAACAAGTATGCCGGACGTCCACTTGACAGTGGAGGAATATTTGATGTACTTTGACTGAGTTCTTCAGCAGGACTGTATATTCTTCTTCTGCTATGTCCTCAAGTACGATTTCCAAGCATGTCCAAAGTAATCGTCAAATGTTGGGGTGGACTTACTGTAAAACCATTTTGCTTCTTGAAGTAATGCATTGCATGAATCATCCCCCTGTATGAATGAAATAAGAGATTATACTGCTGCTGTAAGGTATGGCAGAACCTTTTCCTCCTTTTCCTTGAGAATATCCTAGCTCTGAACTAGGAAGCACAGCTACATGTAATTTAGAGGAAGTCCACCCGATAATAGATGAACAAAGAAAGAGAGCATTACACGAAACACGTCCATGTTGAATCGCGACTGCTATATGAGCACCACACCATCAAGAAGAGGCCCTCGAGGACAGATACAAAGCCTAGATTTATAGAATTTCTTCTGGGGAAGCGGATGTCCTTCACCAGTACATGTGCTTATCAGGTTGTTCCTAATGTGAATAGTGTCATTATTCCAGGCGTGGACCAGCTCATGTCTTACATCAGAATTGCCAGGACCTGCCCATGAAGCTTGCATAGCTCTGCGGAAAAACATGCACTTGCGAATTATAATATGACATGGAATTTCTTGGTTCTATTCCTGCTCCAGTATAGTCCGGCAACTTATGGCAGATAACTGTTATGGCAAAACAACGGAAGTGTCAGAACTCGCATTAATACGACAGTTCATTTGGCAGAAAAAACAGATGTGGAGTAGAGAATCTGAAGGTGCCTGTTGTGTATGTCATTTCCAGCGGCGGGTAGGTCAAATGGAAGACCACTTAGGGGGAGGGAAATATCCCTGTGAGGAACATATTCAGCATTATAAGTTGCAGAACAATTCACTCGAATTGAATTCTCCATAAGATGCAAAATTCGCTCAGTAGAAGCCACATGAAGGTCATGGCAGGAAGTAAATTTCTGTTCCGACAAGGATACATGGTTTCAAAACTATGTTTCTCTATAGATTTAAACAAATAATTGAAAAACAAAAGTGATGATATCTATAAAATCCTAGTAGCTTGGGAATTGGGAATTGGGAATAAGGCTTATACGGGTGGATAGTAGGTTAATCACTTAGTTAACTAATATTAACGGAAAGTGAGTATAAATACCAATGAAAAGTTTTGTTGGTACAATTATTAAATTTGATAGTGGTTCTAACAATTTAGTATGTTTTCTCTAGTTAGTTAAGGTGGCTAGTAGCTTAACGAGAAAAGCCAAGTGTCTAGTATTTGAAAAACCAAAGTGACTGATAGCTTGTAACTCGTGTCTAGTAAAACTAAGTACTTGCAAAAGATTCTTTATAATAAATACGAGACTCATATGTTTAAATAAGTATTTTTATAATGAGAAAGAATGCAATAATATTTTAAAAAATAAGCTCTAAAATATACATGTAAGAGAAAATATAGAATAATTCAAAATCCTTTACCTGGGCGGTTCAAGGGGAATTTATAACCTTTAAACCTTATATTTTTAAGAAATGGAGAGACTGGAGTGTCATTTCACCTTATAAATTAATGTGGTATTTTGAATCATATTTTACTGAAAATAATATGTATTGAATTAGTATAAAATCTTGAGAGATGGGTGAATCCTGAAAAAATTCCTAAGAAATATGTGTGGGGTCTCAAAAAAAAATTAAGCTCAAGGGTGCTGGGCTCAAGCTCATGTCTTAAGCATGTTATGAGTGAAACATGGGCCTAGATGCATTGCCTAGGTTTTCTGGTACTGTAATTTTGAGCTTTTAAGGATTTTTTAGACTCGAATCTTTAAGGAAATTTTGGGCATGTTGAAGTTTGCTCGGGCTTAACAAAAAATTTATTCTGGAAACTAATAAATCTTGAACAATCAGAAAGCATAACCACGAAATCTACTAGACAAGGGGCAAGATTTTGTGGCAAACAATCTTTCCATAAAGGAAAACAAAAATGAACCAGGATCAATGATAATGCACGTTATATAAATTGGAAATCTACCAGAAACTGGTAAATCATGAAAATTTTTGTCTTGATAAATCAAGCTGGTAAATCATGTAAAAGGCATGCTTTGCATTAATAAATCATATAAAACCCCTCTAGCATGCCCTTTATTATTCCCATTTATTACTCCCGTGGGAATAAAAGTTAAGTGTATAAACATATTTAAGATAATGAAGAAAATTAAAATAGAAATCATATTTTCAAATCTGAAAATGTGAATTTGCATCAAGATCTTCTACATGTAGGCATGTTGCGCAAAGAGGGACAGTCAATCATCATTTGAGAATTCCTTCAATAACAAGGAATAGAACCCATTAGAAAGAAAGGTATCCATGGACAAGGAAATTACAGAATTAAAACGCCTTAAATGTAATAGAGACAGCCTTGAATTACAGCAACTCAAACCGGTCAGCACTTGGTTTCAAATCGGAATCCATTAGAAAGAATAGTATCCATGGACAAGGAAATTACAGAATTAAAACGCCTTATATGTGGTAGAGACAGCCTTGAATTGCAGCAACTCAAACCGGTCAGAACTTGGTGTATAAGAACGAAAATATTAAACACTCTTCAAAAACCTTTCTACTTTTTAACTTGCTTTGCAACACAGTAGGTTTTGTACACATTGATGCCTTAGTGGATAAGTTTTTTCACAATGTGGAAAAGCATTTCACAAATTCGCAACAATTTGGAGTCCACTTCTTAGTTCATAGTCCAGAAGTTCTTGGTCTAGTTTCTTCTTGAGGCAAACTTCAGATCATCTAGTGAGGTCAATATTCTAAATATAGGGAAGGTGAAAAAAGCAAAAAGAACTTCATCCCGAGGATTAACATCCAGAAAAATCATTTGATCATCTTCCGTAATCTAAATCAAGTTTTAAATTCTTATCAGTCAAAGAATCATCTCAACTCATGAGTTCAAATCTTCTGATGGGTTAGAACCTTGTTAATGAAGCTTGAAATTGGCAAAATCTGCAGAGGGGTTAGAACCTTGTTAATAACGCTTGGAATTGGCAAAATAAGTATACAGACTGAGAACGAAAATTGATCATTTTGTTTCCAAATCCAAAAATTGATCAGATGTGCATTCTCAAATCTATTTTTGAAATCTACAATCAAAATTTCTAGTCATAAAATGTGTATGATGTGCAACCTGTTGGCCAATAATCAATGCTTGCAAAGCAGGCTAATGCTTAGTCCATCCACCACCAAGTAAATTTAGTAAACAAAAAAAGGTTGATGACATGAAACATTCAACAAATGTGGGAAGAAACTAGAGGCACTGAAAAAGAATCTGTTATTCATTTGGTTCCTTATTATAAACATATATATGAGGTTGTTCCTCGGAAGAGAGCATTGACAGGCTCATTCCTATAGAAAGCCTGCTGGGATTTCAATTTTTCCTCTCTTGTGCTTCTGTCTTTCTTCTTCTTAATTGACCTGCTCCTACCATTCAGGTTCAGGTTGCACTCGGGAAATTTTGCATGCAACAAGGTTTTCTATCTGAACATTAACAATTTAAAGCATCATTAGACAAATTGAAGTGTACTTCCTGAAAAAGATGCATTGAAATACGGTGAAGATTCATGCGAATTACACTACCTTTTCTCGAGTGCTACGGTCGTTGTTGTTAACTGGAACAAACTCAGGATTCATTCTGAACTCCTCTACCATCCATTCAGTTTCAGTTCCATTAGGTGAGCTTCCTTGATAGAAATTCAGAGTCTTTACATAACCAACAATTTTTCCCTCCCATGTGATCGGGCCAGCACCTTCGGGATCGATTTCATAGTAGCCGCCATCCAGTGCAATAGTGCCATCATCCTTGCTTCTATTTGAAAAGAAAAACCACTCGTTTGCCTCCCCGCCTTTAAAATCATCTAAAGATTGTCTCGGAACAAATACAGATAGTTGGAATACAGAGAATATGTCCCCAATTTGCACTCTCTTTGTTTTGAAACGAAGGTAATTCGTTTCAAAATTATCTCAAATTTATATAAATTTAACACGTCGATCCCCTCCACCAAACATGTTTTTATGTATGTCCTTTTTGTTCTAAGAAACTAACCAAACACAACCTAAGTGTTTTGTTACCAAAAGAAAAGATTTTCAAGCTTGATTAACATCCATAATCAAACAAGCCTCGTCCATTATGAAGCACATAGAAATTTAGAAGAAAAAAAACAAAACTTTTTTTTGGTAATAAAAAAAATATAATATATATATCTATACAATAAAGAGAAAACCTTACCTAAGGGGAGTTTATCAGGGCTTGATGCATAAACATCAGTGGTGGGAATAACATCAGCAGGAAGTTGTTGGCCCAGAATTTTTCTCTTCAAATAATAAACAATAAGATCATCATTATTAGGGCTAAATCTGTAGCCAGCAGGGAGAGTTGGCCGGTTCAAAGCTTGTCCTGCGCTAGCCATTGAGATGTTTCGACAAACTATGTAGAGAGAAGAAGAGTAATTGTAATAAGAAAAACTAAAATACCAGTCGATAAAGTTATGATTTGTGCATGGCAGGGTAGTGTATATATGGGGACGGAAAATTGAATTGTCTCCGATTTGAAATCCTGATGCTACAATTCAGTATTTTTTCTGTTCTGTTTTAATATAATTCATCCACCGTTAAGGAGAATTCTGTGAGGAAAAGGAGAAAAAAAAAGGGTTCAGATTTGGAAGGAAAAATGCTACTCCAAAACGGGAAAAAAGATGGAGGCTAATTTGTGATTTTCCTATTCAAGACTGAATCCTAACTCCCTTCTTTAAAGCATATTTATAAAACCTAGGCCTAGTGTTTTTACATGTGACTGACATGGGCTGGGCTAGGTTTTAGGAGAAAAATTAACCTCGTATCAGTGACTCGAAAATCATCTAATTAAAGCTTTTTTTTACTTTTAAAAAAATCAAAATAATATTTTAATATTCTTAAAAAATATATTTATTTTTATTAATCCAGATCAATTCGTGCAACTTGTAATTCAAGTTTAACTTCAAATCGAGATTGATAACTTTACTTTAGAGTATGCTAAGGCAAAGTCGAGATTCAAAACATGCAATGTACGTTTGGTTGTAGAAACCCTACTATCTAGCTTTCATTTTACTTGCATGTTGTAGAAAACCCTCATCCAAATCAAATTGAATCCAATCCCTTCTGATTTAGATGATATTAGATAGGTAGCTTGCACTATTTCATTGGCTAGATTAGTTTTTTTTAATGTAAAAATAATACTAAAGTGACTCAAGCATCTTTAAAAAAAAAAAAATTGAGACGTCATTGACTTTGCTGGTTTTAATAAGCTTGGATAAATTAATTAATCTGAAAAAAAAAATACAACAATAATAAATAAACTTTAAGAAGAAATTAACAATAAAAAAAAGGTCAAAAAACATGACTTGAGCACATTTAGTAAGCATATCAAATATGCAACTTGATCACACTTAAGGGTCTAACCCATTGGTCAACTGCAAGACTTGTCTTTGCGAATGTCCTGAGTTCGACCATCTCTGTGTACCCTATCATCCCCGTGGTGTCTTATCTGCTCACTGGACTTGCAGGATATTCAGTGGGCCCAGGGATTAGTTGTGATGCGCGCAAGCTGGCCCGAACACCCCGAGCTATCAAAAAAAAAATATATATATATATATATATATATATGCAACCTAGTCATGGTATCAAGGTAACCTCAATAAAAACAAGTTGAATAAAACTACAAAGCTCAATTACTAAACAACTCAATGCTAAAGAAAGAAATTAAAAAAAATTAAAAAATCAAGTAAACTCGAGTTAAGGATGACCCAATAGAATAGAAAGTGAAAAAAAAAAAAGCATGAAGTCCAATTTTTAAAAATTCAAATGTTAAATGATGAAATTGAACAAAAAAATCAATTTTAAAAGAAGGATAAAAAAAAACAAAATAAATAGCAATAAAAAGAATATAAATAAAATTTGACATAAAAATAAATAAAAATTAAATATTGAAGGATGAAATTGAAATTTAAATTCAATTAGAAAAAATGCTAAAAACAAACAACAATCAAAAGAATGAGAATCAAATTTTGATTTAAAAGTTAAAAAAAAATAAATGATGAGGAATGAAATTGAAGAAAAATATTTTTAAAAATAATCAAAAAAATAAAAATCAAAATAGATATAAAAAATAAATTACTGAGCACCTCTATATTTTAGCAATGAAAAAAAAAAAAGAGAAGAGGGAAGAGAATTAAAAAAAAAAATTACTAGAGCCTAATTGATGCGCTTTCAGACACATGCACTTAACCATCATGAAAACCATGTCGGGAAACTTCCAATGATGCTGTGGAAGGTGATGTTTAACCACCGAAAGACACTATATGCTCTACTTAAAAGGTGCAGGTATCATCCACATATCACCTTTTTATTTTTATTGATATTTATTTTAATTCCAGTTTGAGCTGTGATGAACCAGAGTACAATTCCAGAACGTTTACATATATTGAACATTAAGGTTAGAAGTTGCAGTTTTCTGCACTGGTTTGGCTAGTTAAAATGACTTGCACCCTTGCTGGCTTTAGACCATTGAGCATTACAAGCAAATCAGCCTATCTGAAGTTTCCTCTAGGCTTTGTTCACATGAATTTGACAACCTTCATGCCTCTTCTCCTAACCTTTCTTAATCTGACATGGGAGGCAACATTATTGTCTGTATATCACCAAGAGGAATAAGAAGGAGAATTTCTTGTTACTTTTCATGATATCAGAGAAGATAAGTTTTTTAACATAGTATCAAAATCTTAATTATCAAATGATCACGAGTTCGAATCTCATTATTTTTATTTATTTGGTAAAAAATTAAATATAAGATAATATAAGTTTGTACAAGTTTTAAATCTAAAGAACTTTTCTTTAAAAAGTTATGTTAAAAAATAATATAAATTATATCTTAAGACTTCTTCTAATAACTTCAGCTATTGAGTTGAGATAATTTTTTTACAGTTTTTTAATATCCTAAAGAAATTAAATGCTAAAACTCTTCAGCCTTGCTGCTTTAGACCATTAAGCTTGTAAGAATAAAACATGATGGAACACAAACACACCTTGATGCATGAAGATCATGTCTATGTTTACAGAATTGAGTTAAGCTGCATTGCTTCTCTAACTCCCTGAATGCAGATCATAAAATCCGTTGGTTGATAGAAGCTTAAAGGAATATATATATATAATCTGCACAATTTGCAGAGCACAATTCACCGTGTAGGAAAGTTCAGAATCTGTCTACTGGGCCATTTTGTTACTTACTATGGTTCATTAAGAGGCTCGTTGAGCCTTGGAGCTACCCAACAGAAGGTAGCCCAAGTGAGTTAACCAGCAAACTTGCTGGCACCTACACTAGTTTATTTGTATTCTGAGCAGCTTTTAAACTTTAGTTTATTTAAGACCTTCCATGCCAGGAGAAGCTAATGAGGACCCAGGTAGACCAGAAAACAGCAGCCAAGAATCGGCAGCAGCAGAAATCCCGGCAGCTAGGTCGGTGCAAGGAGTCCTTGCGGGAGGAGGAATTTCGGCAGCTATAAGTCGGCAACCAGAGACAATTTTCTTGTGTAAACTGGCAAGGAAGAAGAGCAAGTTTTTTCCAAGGAAAAAGGATAACAAAAGTATAGAATTAAGAGCTTTATATGTGGCGGAAACAGCCTTGAAGTCATCAACCCAACCTTGCAGAACTAGGTCTCTGAGTCGAGGAGTTATGAGTTCTAATTAGAATTGTGTTAGTTTATAACTTAGATTAGATTAGGCTTTATCTTTATTAGTTATTTTCAAGTAAATTCCTTGTTAGACGAGGAAGTAAAACTATATAATGTAGGAGATTTGTTTTATGTTAACCTATATAATTGTTTTATTTAGCTGTTGAACTGGGCTGAATTTTACTATGAGATTTTAAAAACCATGCTTTTGAGATTGGAAACACCCAAAAATTATTCGGGATTTACATATTTTTCTAGTTTGATCAAGACTTTTTTTTGTATTTAATTTATAATTTTTTTATTGTTTTCTTAGTTTTGTTTAGGATATTTTTTCTAGAATATAAGCAAGAGCTATAATATTAATTTTTTTATTAAAAAAATATTAAATAATAAAATTTTAAATTAAAGTTTTTGTTTGGGATGCTATCCGGCGTGATAGTCGGGGTGCATTGAACATTCTTTCAAGCCAAAAGTAAGAAATAAAATATCAAACACTTTCGGAATCTTTTATGAACCTATCCCTTCCTTCTTGAGTTCCCATCAAAAGCTCAGGACATGTCCAATTATCTGATTCCTAGAAGAGGTTGTCCGTTTGAAAAGTTTTTCCTCCTACTGAAAAGCTCTCTCTTCCATAGAAGCCAAATCAGGAAGAGAATGAATGTGCTGAAGTATGCAATTGAGGTGAGTCTTCCTCCCGTGCTGGCTGCCCTGTTCCTGTTCCCAGGTTGGCTCGGTCTCTACATTCTTGCAATACATGAGGACACAAGACCTGAGAAGCTAAAGTTTTTCATATTTTGAGGCGTTATATCTGACCAATTGATTTGAAAACTCACAGCCTGCTGATTGGAGACTGCTTTACTAGTATCAAACCTTTTATGATGAACAGAAGTTGAGAATTAATCGAACTAACAACTTGCTAGAATTCTCAGAGGCGTTCAGAAGGCATGAGAAAATTTGAAAGAAAACATAAGATTTAGCTAAGCTGTCAAGGATGAATATCAAGAGAAGAGAGAACTCGAAGTTTAAAAGGCCACCTATTAGTCCATTTGTCAATGAAATACTGAGGAAATCCAAAAGGGACTAATCACGAGGTTTTTCGTGGTTCTAGATATACCGAATAAATTTTGATGTTGCAGATTCTTCCTGTCCTCGAGTTTCTGCAGTTTGGCAGAATTGGATCTAAGGATGATGATCAGGTTAGCTGTCTCCTCTGATCACATGCTCAAGAGGAGAAAAACAGATGGGCCAAAACTGCATATGCTACTGGGGAGTGGAAAAATTGATACATCACTATGATGAAATCTGAAAAGGAAAAAGATTATGTGCCTCTCAAAACAGAGAAGAAGTGGATCAAGAGAAAAACTTCTACTCATAACCGGTGTAAGAAATGCACTTGTTATATCACAACATAATGTTGGCGTTAGCTGTCCAAGTAGAGAAGTTAGAGCAAGAATAGGATACTGTTACGTAAAGGAAATCCCATATGTTTAGGGAAACCTTTATTTCCGCAATAGAGATTGTATTGAATAGGAAAACTAAAATCCTTCTCTGTATAAAACCTGAAGGTACTCTGTTACGTAGGTTAAGAGGGAAAACAGAATAAAATAAGTTTTTACAGACTTTCAAAGTTATCATGGTATCAGAGCGGCGGGCTCCTAGGACCTCTGCTCAACCCACCTTGTGACCAGAAAAAAACACTCAAACAGCCTAGATTCTATGGCAGAATCAACAGAACTGATGGAACACCTCAACCCCCAGACCGAATCAATTCTTACCAGCCTGACGACCAAGATGACAGAAGTCCTCTCTAGATCACAGACCTCCCAACACCCACCACCTGCTGATTCTTCGACTACTCCAATCGGCATCAAATTGAATGACTCAAATTTTGCCTTATGGTCCCAAGTTGTTGAGATGTATATCTCTGGCAAAGACAAGTTGGGATATATTAATGGAGACTTTCCTCAGCCTCCAGAAACCGACCTAACCTTCAGGAGATGGCGAACTGAGAATGCCATCGTTAAGGGCTGGCTGATTAATTCTATGGAATCCTCTCTAGTTGCTAATTTTATTCGCTTCCCTACTACAAAACAAGTGTGGGATTCTGCTGCTACAACATATTTTGATGGGACAGATACGTCTCAGGTTTATGACCTCCGCCGTCGTGTGACTCGGATGAAACAAGCTGGCGGATCCATTGAAAAATACTATAATAATCTTCAAGGCTTATGGCGAGAAATAGATTTTCGGCGTCCTAACCCAATGGATTGTGCTGTGGACATTCAGAAATACAATTTAATCTTGCAGGAAGATCGAGTGTATACCTTCCTGGATGGATTGGATGACCGGCTGGACAAGACCAGGAGCGATGTACTTCAGCTAAAACCATTCCCTACAGTAGAGCAGGCCTATGCTCATGTCAGACGGGAAGAAATAAGGCAGACAGTAATGACTTCAGAGACCGAGAATGCTCCTGGAATGGTTATGAATTCCAAAGGACTCAAGGCAGGACGACACCACACTCCAATGAAGACAGGTTATTTCTCCTTGAACAATGACAGACCAAATCCATCTAGAAAAATACCGGCTCCATCAGATGGAATGAAGTGCACTCACTGTGGCAATGCCAAACATACCCGTGAAACTTGCTTTAAGTTACATGGATATCCAGATTGGTGGCATGAACTTCAGACAAGGAAGAAACGAGATACTCCTAATGGCAGCACAGGGAGAGCTACTGTAGCCACTGGGGAACCGTCATTATCACTCACCTCCCACGCAGAAACCACACAGAATTCAGGTAACAACAGTAACGTTCTTCATAGCTCTACTCACAATGCTGATGACAACTGGATTCTTGACTCTGGGGCTACAGACCACATGACATTTGACTCCAATGATTTTTCTCATACCACTCTGCCAAGACGAAGTCATGTTGCTACTGCTAATGGGGTCCCTTGTCCGGTTACAGGAGCTGGAACTGTGACTCTATCTCCCTCTTTATCCTTACCTCATACATTACTTGTTCCATCCCTTTCCCACAAACTAATGTCTGTCAGCCAAGTTACTGCTGATCTTAATTGTGTGGTATTAATATACTCTACATTTTGTCTCCTTCAGGATATTCTCACCAAGGAGATCATTGGGCGTGGTACTAAGAGGGGGATTATACTATGTTGATGACCTCAGTTCAGGCAGAGCAAACCTCATGGATCACGCGGTTAGCAAGAAAGAGCAACAGATTTGGTTATGGCATCACCGCTTAGGACATCCTTCATTTGGTTATTTGAAGCACTTATTTCCAGATTTATTTTCCAATGGAATGCACTCAAACTTTACGTGTAATACTTGCATTCTCGCAAAGAGTCATAGGGTTTCATATCCTGTGAGCATGAATAAAAGCACAATTCCGTTTGCATTGATACACTCTGATGTATGGGGACCTTCCCCTATTACTACTGCTTCTGGACATCGTTGGTTTGTGATTTTTATCGATGATTGCACTCGAATGACATGGTTGTACTTACTGAAACACAAGGATGAAGTATTTAGTGTGTTCAAATCCTTTCATATCATGGTTCAAACTCAATTTTCTGCAAAGATTCAGGTTCTTCATTCTGACAATGGAGGGGAATATGTTAATCAGCAGTCTCAAGCATACTTTCAGAATCATGGTCTTCTCCATGAGACCTCATGTGCTCAGACCCCACAACAAAACGGCCTTGCTGAAAGAAAGAACCGACATATCTTAGAAATTGCACGTGCTCTATTAATCGGGGCACATGTGCCTAGTCTCTATTGGACTGATGTTGTCGCTACAGCCGTGCACTTGCTGAACCGTATGCCTGCCAAGGTATTAACGTTTCAGACTCCTTTAAAGGTCCTATCGGACCATGTCCCATTGCCTACTGTGTTGTTGCTCCCTCCCCGAATTTTTGGTTGCGTTGCTTTTGTACACCTCCATAAGAATCAGAGATCTAAGTTGGATCTTTGTGCAGTCCGATGCCTATTCTTAGGGTATGGAGTACATAAGAAAGGATATCGCTGCCTTGATCCCTCTACCAAACGCACCTACACTACCATGGATGTCACATTCTTAGAGTCGGACACCTTTTTCCCATCACCAGCATCCAATTCCACTCTTCAGGGGGAGCACCGTGATGAAGAGCAGAATTGGTTGGGAGAACAGCAACACCTACTGGGCAGTGAAGGGCTGTCAAGACAACAACACCTAATAGCTAGTGAAGCTGAGTATTTGCACAGTGGAGCTAATGTTGGAAGCAATCCAACGTATCTGCACAGTGAAGATGAAAGAATTGAGCCGAAGGATCAGACTAATTCAGTGATAAATACAGAATCTGACGATGACTCTCCCCTCTTCTTAGTACCTGACCCCGATGACACTCCTCCTGAGAATAATCCTGAGGTAAGCTCTCCTACTACACCTCTACACACTAATGTCATGAATAATTCTTCCAGTCCTGTTCTACCTTACAGACACAATCGGGGCAAGCCACCAAATAGGTACTGTCCAGACATAGAAGACAGACGTTCCAAATATCCAATCACCAACTATGTGTCTACACAACGGTTATCTGGACCCCTAAGAGCATTTGCACACACCTTGTCCTCATGTAAAATACCTGGCAGCGTTGAAGAAGCCTTGACAGATCCACACTGGACTAACGCTATAAAGGAAGAACTGGAGGCGTTGCAGAAAAATAAAACATGGGCACTGGTGGAACTACCTGAGGGGAAGAAGACCGTGGGGTGTAAGTGGATTTTCTCCACTAAATACAAAGCAGATGGCTCCATCGATCGACATAAGACAAGACTGGTGGCAAAGGGGTATACACAGACATATGGCATAGATTATCAAGAAACTTTCTCACCCGTAGCCAAACTAAATACTATTAGAGTCTTGCTATCTCTTGCAGCAAATTTAGATTGGCCACTGCGCCAACTTGATGTAAAAAACGCCTTCCTCCATGGTGATCTTGAGGAGGAAGTTTACATGGACATTCCGCCAGGATGCTTGTCTTCCTCAGAGGCACGAGTGGTATGTAAACTACAACGAGCATTGTATGGATTAAAACAGTCACCCCGTGCATGGTTTGGTCGGTTTAGTTCAGCTATGAGAAAATATGGGTTTCAACAAAGCAACTCAGATCATACACTCTTCCTAAAACATCGCATGGGAAAGGTAACTGCTCTAATAGTTTATGTAGATGACATGATTGTTACAGGAGATGATGTAGAAGAAATATCCAGACTCCAAGAACAATTGTCAACCGAATTTGAAATGAAAGACCTAGGCGGGCTCAAATATTTTCTTGGGATTGAAGTGGCCAGGTCAGGACAAGGCATATTCCTTTCTCAAAGGAAATATGTACTAGACTTGCTGACAGAAGTGGGGTTACTGGAATGTAAGCCAGCTGATACTCCGATTGTTCAGAATCACAAACTTGGAGAGTATACAGATCAGGTACCAGCAAACAAAGAGGGGTATCAACGGTTAGTAGGTAAACTTATCTATTTATCTCATACCCGCCCAGATATTGCTTATGCTGTAAGTGTTGTGAGTCAGTTTATGCACTGCCCTAGTGAAGACCATATGGATGCTGTAATTCGGATTCTACGCTACTTGAAGTCCTCTCCTGGAAAGGGACTTATGTTCTCAAAAAATAATCAAGTGCATGTTGATGGATACACGGATGCTGACTGGGCAGGAAATGTTTCTGATAGAAAATCCACATCCGGCTACTTTACATTCGTAGGAGGCAACCTTGTTACATGGAGGAGCAAGAAGCAAAAGGTAGTGGCTTTATCCAGCGCTGAAGCTGAATTTCGAGGAATGGCTAAAGGTCTTTGTGAGCTTCTTTGGCTTAGAAGGTTGCTCACGGAGATTGGTATTGCTCCTAGCTCTGAAATGAATTTGTTTTGTGATAACAAGGCAGCCATTGACATTTCCCACAATCCTGTCCAGCATGACCGCACTAAACACGTTGAGGTGGATCGACATTTTATTAAACAGAACCTGGATGAAAAAATTATTCGGTTCCCTTTCGTCAAATCAGAAGACCAGTTGGCAGATATACTTACAAAGGCAGTGTCCTCTAAAATTTTCCACAGCTCACTTGACAAGTTGGGCATAAGGGATATATACGCACCAACTTGAGGGGGAGTGTTGGCGTTAGCTGTCCAAGTAGAGAAGTTAGAGCAAGAATAGGATACTGTTACGTAAAGGAAATCCCATTTGTTTAGGGAAACCTTTATTTCCGCAATAGAGATTGTATTGAATAGGAAAACTAAAATCCTTCTCTGTATAAAACCTGAAGGTACTCTGTTACGTAGGTTAAGAGGGAAAACAGAATAAAATAAGTTTTTACAGACTTTCAAAGTTATCACATAAGCTCTTCAGGCTATGTATAAACAACACTGCATCGGGTGAACCTGCAGTCAACAATGGAGAAATTTCAGTTACATGTATGGTACAGATCAAGAATGGAAGTACTTCGAAATTCCTTAACCTATTCGATAGCCTATCATGTCCACTATGTCTATTTAATGGCTGGTCTGGATTTTTAGAACTGTGGACTCTGAAATATTACCAGAGAGCAAGTTATGTACTTGGATTTAGGACTTTGAAATTCCTGTATCTATCCACAAGATGTTGAGGCACATCAAAATTCGTCAATCTACCAAATGGCTGAATCCTGAACTCAGCAACTCTTTTTGCACAGTTTTTCCTGAGGTGGACAGTTACTGATATACAGGAGTCCAAGCGTGCGAGGGGAGCCCTCCTTTGGAAATAATTGGATTTTGGGACAGTAAGAAATTCACAAAGATTTGAGGAAAGGTGCTGGACCCCCTGGATATGGATTTCAGATACCTGTGGTTAAGATTTCCTAACTTTGTGTTCATCAAGACCACTTCTTGACAGCCATAAATATCCAATGCTTCATGAAGGCATTGATTGTGTCCACACATCATTCCATTCGGCAACGACTCTAGAGAATCTCATCCTATAATTTGAAGGTGTTGGAGGGTGTATGGCAATGGAAAGGACACTACTTTTGGGATTTTATGGATTACCAATTCTTTGAGTGATGTTAGACTGTATTTCTGGGAATTTCTTCTCCAGCACCATCGCCAAGTCCATTCCTCCCACCCTGGCATATCTGCAATCATAAGAATCTCTAGAGTTGAATTAGTCTCTGCAGACACTTCTTTCACCTCATCCAAGCCACTTACGCTCCAGGCGTCGAAGTATTGAAAGTTTCCCCAATGATGGTAATGATGTGACTTTAAGACAGTCACAAATCTTTAGCTCTACCATTTTAGTGAAAGCAGGGTCTCCAATCCATGGAGGAAACACCGTACGAACATATGATGTAACAGAATGCTTTTCGAGACTGCGATGAGGCCGTAATGAATCGAGGACTTACAGCTCATCCCTTTCATTTCACGAATCGTCAAAATGAGATTTGAAACATTATGCAACCCTTCAGCAAGTAGCTTCCCTTGGAGACGTGAAAGTTCCATCAATTCTCCTGTTTCAAGTCCACTGCTTTCTCTCCCTCTCTCTCCATCTAGGCATTAATGTTTTTTCTCTTATTCTCTTTAATTTCTTTCATTATGTTTAGCACACGCATGCTTGCACTAAACTCCCAATAAATATGCACTAAGATTTTCCACGCCAAGCTGTTAGAGAATAATATAAATAATATTTTGATATCTTATCTAAAAACTTAAACTTTTAGATTGAGATGATTCTTTGACATGGTATCAGAGCTTTAATAACTAAGCGGTCACAAGTTCAAATCTCACTATCCCCATTTATTTGATAAAATTAAACACAAGGTAATGTGGGTCTGTGCAAGTTTTAAATCCAAAAAACTTTCATTTGAGGGAGTATATTAAATAATAATATAAATAATATATCGGAACCTTACCTAAAAACTTAAATTTTTAGGTTGAGATGGTTCTTCGACACAAGTCATACAACACCACGTTTCTTGACATGTAGCAAGCTGATCATCCCTCCTTCTGGCAATACCAAGGACGTCCGCAAACTCTTTCTTTTATTGAAGACATTAAACCTATGGCAGTTGTCAAACGAGCGAGAAGTGAATGTTGAATGGCGAAAAGAGTCGCACTCACTCTTCTCCATCATTTACTGTGATATCATCCTTATGAAAGCATATTCCTCCACTAGCAAACTGAGAGAGATCATGCATTAAGAAAATAATTGGATAATTATTTCAATTTAATTAGGAAAAGAATCCAAGAATAACAAGAAAATTTCAAAATAAAAATTCCCACATCTAATTTGAAAATGTTCATTAATCTAATATATAAAGGTATCTACTACAAGTTCCACCTCATTTTCACATCACCGAAGGAATTTTCACATCACCAAAGGAAGCTACTTGTTGAAGGGTTGCGTAATGTTTCAGATGCTCAACTTGATTTTTAATTCATTTCAATTCAAAAACATCTTGTAAATGCTTTTAGAATATTAACAAATTAATCCATCAATTGAAAATATATAAAAAAAATATTTAAAAACTTGAAATCAAACCAAGTAAAATTTATCTTTTTTGAGTTACATTTATCTTTCTTGATTTAAATCTGTTTTTACAAAAAAAAAAAAATACATACATACATACATATATATATATATATATATATATATATATATATTAAAATTCTAAACAATTACTATCAAGTAATCCTCATCCTATAGAGTATAGACCCGTGAACAAAAAAAAGAAAAAGAAAAAAAGCAGAGCTTGCAGATCTAAAGAAATGCGATGGCTCCGTGAATTAACCTTAGAATGGTGGTCTGATAATTTTGATGATTCATGAAATGAAAGGGATGAGCTGCAAATTCTCGATTCATCACGGCCTCATATATTCTTGAAAAGCTTCCTGTTTCATCATATGGTGGTCCGGTATTACCTCCAAGGATAGGTAGAGCTAACGTGTTATGATTGTCTTGAAATCACATCATTAGGGAAACTTCCCAAGAATGGCTTGGCTCTTTTTGTCCTATGCTACTCTACTATTTTTTTAGGTTTTTAGAAGCAAAGTAACACTCAAAATTTTTGGAGGAAAAAAAAAAAGGAAACAGGGGGGTCTGAAGAGTGCACAAAAGTTGCTGCATGGAGAGAACAGGAAAGAGCGGAAGAGAGAAGGTTTATGGCATTGAATAACAATACTTATTATTTTAGAAAAGTTTTGGCCATTCAACTTGGATATCTTCAAACAATATTAATTGATTCATTTTACCAACTAAATTAAACATTCATAAACATCTGTGACTGTTCTTAATTAAAATCAATGCCTACATTTGAAATACGTGGAGTTCAACATGGTATCGAAGGCACTGCCATTAACAGAGATTGGAATCCTGGGGTTGAAATACCCTGTTATAAGCAGCAAAACGCTGATGTGAGTTGTGGGAAGCTTGGTACAACAATAACATTGAGATGTTTTGCAGCTGCATCTCATACTTGACCTTATATTCATCACACTGGACATCAACTCAGGATCCAGCCATGGAAGTCACTTGTCCATATCATTATCAAGGTCTCACTTGTAACCATTATAAAGGACATGAAAATATTGCGTTGAGCTTGAAGCAAGCATTCAGAATAAAGATGGCGTTGTTAAAGTATTCTATAGCAAAATAACCACATAATCATAAAACATTGCAATTTCAAACTGCGGCCATGGAAGTCTTAAAACCCCAACCAGCAAAATGTTCGACATAACCAGATACTAAGCATCCCATAACCTAATAGGAAGTACTGGAACTCCGTCACCTGATAAACAGTCTACTTAATCTTCTTCTTTGGCCTCAGCTGCAGCACAAGAAATGAGATGTTTAAATTAATTTACAAAATAAGATGAGTCTAGCTGTATAATAGTAAAATATAAGCATAATGACAATTGACAAATGTGGTGAGATAAGATGTTCAACCTGATTGCTGTGGCCGCACTTCTTCTTCCTGCAGTTGACAGCACGAGGATGCAGGCGTGCATAGCATCTGAAACAAAATCATTCACCATTTTGAAGCGCCATGCATTGCATAGTTAATCACAAACAAATAGATTTCATCAAGTTCTAAATGAAAATATTGAACACCTGCTTCGCATATAAACTTGCTATACAAAATCCATGTCCATTTATATGAATAGACAAAAGGACAATGCAGAACCGTGTCATTGTCTTCATCTTCTTAAACAAAACAGCACATTCATTTGAACTTCAAAATATAAAAATTGATATCATAATTTAAAGGAACGGGCAACTTCAAATTCAGTCAAGCAACATCTGATTACAGTAATCCTAAACACAAAAGAGCCATTGAAGAAATTAAGATGGACTTACTTGCGGCAGATCATCTTTTCCTGGTTATATTTCCTGGCCAAAGCCATCAAAGATGGCTCGATAATTCCACCACGAAGCCTCAGAACCAGATGAAGTGTTGACTCTGCAAAAATACACAGGGAATTCAAATAAGATAACCATTACACGATTCAAGACAACATATCCACACTCTGCTTGATTGGTCACCAAACAAAAGGAAATAATCAGAGAAAAACAGATTAAAAGCTTTCTAAAACAATATTTCACATCGAAACTTAAAGAGGCGTGGTAATTTTTGTTTCTTTGCAAGTATAAATTCAAAATAGAACAGAAATAAGCATATATTTCAATGTTACTTATCAAAGATATGATTTATTTATTTATTTTAATCATTTACACTCTAAATAAAACTATAATAATCCTAATTACTCAACAAAACACCACTCTTTAGAGCACAAAAATTAAAACAAAATCCAATCGACCACTACATCTTTTACCATTAAATTTATCCATTATATCATCAAGACAATCAAAACTCGACAACAAAATCACCCTTTGAATAACAAAAATTTCATTCTACCATAATTGAGCTCAAGCAAAATCTCAATTCGACTCAAACTTTTAAACCAGACGAAACAAAAAAAAAAAAAAAGAGAATCTTTACAAGACACTAACCCTTCTGGATATTGTAATCAGCAAGGGTACGTCCATCTTCCAGCTGCTTGCCAGCAAAGATCAGCCTCTGCTGGTCAGGAGGAATCCCTGATAAACACCCACAAAAAAAATCCCAACCATCAGATCTTCATCTCCAAATATCAAACAAACCCCACTTCAAAAAAAAAATGAGAGAGGTAATGTCTTGACAAATAAATGGACTAATACCTTCCTTGTCCTGGATTTTGGCTTTAACATTGTCAATAGTATCACTAGATTCGACCTCAAGAGTGATGGTTTTGCCAGTTAGGGTTTTCACAAAGATCTGCATTGTGCCAAGAGTGAGGCCTACATTTGAGCTTGCTTTTTTATATAGTGAGACAGCTAGGGTTTCTCTTGTGTTTTTAGGCGGTGTTTGTTTTTGAGGACTGTGGGATTACTAAACCAGAATAGGATTATAGTTATTTTCTTCTACTTTTTTTTTTTAATGTCATTAAAGTTTAATTAATTCTTGTATTTCTAAAGTCAATTTTGTTGTGTAATATTTTTATGAAAATATTTAATATTTAGTTCTTGCAAGATTAGCATTACTCTTTGCTAATAATTCTGGTTATATAAAATAAAATATTTTCTAATTTATTTTTAAAAAAATCATATTAAATTTGTGCAATATGAAAATAGGATTTGCTTCGAACATAAAAGACTTTTTAAGAATTGATTTTGGAAAAAATAATTTAAAAAATCATTATCATTATTTAGAATTTATACTTTTTAAGTGTATTTTACTTTAAATATATTAAAAATATATATATTTTTTATTTTTAAAAAATTTATTTTTGATATCAGCGTATTAAAATAATTTGAAATAAATAAAAATATTTTTTTTCAAAAAAAATTTTAAAATGCAAAAATAAAAAACCCTTACTGAAAATGATGATAAATCTTAATATATGTGGCTCTTACAAGATCTAATATAATGAAACTTGTCTCCACATTTAAGGGAAAAAAAACTGTTTTAGCAATGGCATTAATAATAAAACCTAAAAAAAAATACATTACTTCCACATGATAAACGATAGCAATGGACTAAAAAGTAATTGAAGTATGATCTCCAATCATCAATCTAAAAGAAAATTTGTTATTTTCTTTAAATTTAATGACTTCTTTTAACAATATGTTGACAATTTTAATCAAACTTAATGGATTATTAAGGATGAAAGTCAAAATCATTATTTGATAATCTAAAGTCAGTATTTCTAAAATTAATCAAGTAAATAAATCTGATTACTTGTTACTGTTTAATTTTTTTTTAGTTATAAAAATTAATTACCTAATTAAATTCTAGTGATTCAATGAGTTAACTCATGAATTAAATAATACATACCAATAGTTTTTTTTTAAAAAAAAACCTTTGTAAATCAATGATATGAATCCTTAATCCCCTTCATTAGACATAGATTATTAACTTATTTGATAATGTGATTGCGGTTACTTTTCAAATAACTTTAAATTTCTTGTTAAAATATATATTGAAGATATTTTTTTTATTTTTTTTTTTTTTTGACATCAGCCCATTAAAATAATTTGAAAATAATAAAAACATATTAATTTAAAATAAATAAATAAATTAAATTAAATTTTTTAAAAATATTTTTAAAATATAAAAACAAACCAGTAGAATACCGTCGCAAGTTCCTTTTAGCTCTTCAATCCTCACTGACCTTCGAACTTCGACATTTTATGACCACGGCGAATGATCTACGTAATTTATTTTGCCATCTGGAAGTGCTTGGATTGTGTTTATATTAATCAATTAATTGGAATATGTAAGATGGAAAAGTGCCCTTTGCTGTTACTGCTTGTAATTGACTATAATCCTAAAAAATACGTTTTTTTTTCTTTCCTAAACGTTCGTTTTACTTAAAAAAAAATTGAAATATTATCATTTTTTTTTATTATGCAAATCCTCTTAATCTGCTGTTCGGATTTTAATTTTAATTACTTTATGTTATTGATCAATTCTATGTAAAGAAAAAAGAATCTTCTATTACAGTATATGGATCTGCTCTAATGAGCAGACTTGACAAATTCATTTCAATAAAAAGTTAAAAACATGAATTTTGTACATGACCAAGATTGTGAATTTTTGGCATTTAGTTAATGTTGTTTTTTTGGTTCAAGTTTTAAAAATTTGTTTTTCACTTGAAAAAAATATATAATTAATGTTTTTAAATTTATTTTTTTATGATTTTAATGAGTTGATATAAAATATATTATTTTAATATAATATATTTTTAATTAAAAAAATATTTTTACAAAAATATAGTGCATGAATTTTCTTAATCATGTAAACACAACACTCATTTATGAGTCTCTCTATTATTATAAATTGTGTATATTTTGAAATCTTTTTTCTTTCTTTTTTTTTAAATGCTTATAATCAACTGCAACTTACTGGACCCAAATCATTAAGGACTAAATACAAGATGGTTTTTAAAGAATATTTTTTATTTTTAATATTAATATTTCAAAATTAAAAAAATAAATCAAAATTAATATTTTTTATACCAAACGCATTACTCAAAGGAACCGAGTTGAGTTTCTGGGTTATATCAGTTACAAGGTTCCTGTCTGTGTGTACTTGTAAGAGAAAAAACCAATCACAGCTTCCAAAACTGTCTTAGTGGGACCCACTCCTTGCTCTAGTACACGTGTGACTCTATCAGCATAGTTTGTAACGCCACCTCATCAAAGAAACCCAAAACCCCAAAATCTCTCCTTCACCTACCATTAATCCCTGATCAACAGAAGAATCACCGGTGCTTCAAAGGATCAAACGGCTAAAAATAAATCTCTCCCTCTATCCATGGCTACTGCTGCTTCATCTCTCACTTTCTCCACTTCCCTGCCTAAACTGTGCAGACCCTTTTCCATTTCTATAAACCAACTACCTCAGGTATCGTTGAATTTCAAGAAACTCAATTGCTCGATCAGTTCTGCTTTAAAGATATCAAGAAGAACAGCAACAACAACAACAACAAACAACAAAGGCATCGTCCATGGCTTCGTCTGGGATCACCACCGTTGACCAGAAAAACAAGAAGGTTGTGGAAGTGTTTGATACAGAGGAGGAACTGGCTGTGTCTCTTGCAAAATACACAGCTGATTTATCTGATAAATTTGCCAAAGAAAGAGGGTCTTTCACTGTTGTTGTGTCTGGTGGTTCTCTCATCAAGTCCCTCAGGTATTTGTCTCTGCAGTCTAGCTTGATCAAATCAGTCAAGCTCTTTTTTTTTTTGTTCATTATTGGATTCATGATCATGGGTTTTGATGGTTTGTCATTTTTTGTTGCGGGGTTCAGGAAATTAGTGGAGGCACCTTATGTGGATTCAATAGATTGGTCGAAATGGCATGTATTTTGGGTGGATGAGAGAGTTGTTCCTAAAGATCATCCAGACAGTAACTACAAACTTGCTTTTGATGGTTTTCTTTCAAAGGTATGTAACTCTTTCTTCTTAGTAATATTGTAGTCTGTTTAGCTGTGTTCTTGGATGTCTACTGGCAATGATTTAGGCCCACAGTGCTCAAGGAATCTGAGTATAATAAATGGAAGAAACTGTGGATATTTTTTTTGCTTTGCCCATGAAAGTGAAAATTACACATGAAAAAAAATGAAGCTCTATCACTAGGCATGTCTAAACAAACAATGTACGGCGAGGCTATTGAAGAATTCAAGCTGCATCTACAAGTAATGTATGGGTTCAATAGCTTTGCAAATTATGATGAAGTGGTCTCAGCGTAACGATTCAGATCTCATATAAGAGTCATGTATGTTAAAAATTGATCTACTATAAATGTTTCTTGTGGTTTAATACATGAGGCCAACATCTTTTTCTTCATGATATTTCATTTTCTATTTTAGTTTATAGTCTTGTAATATTCAATCACAAGGTAAAACCTTTTTCTTTCTTTCTGCTCCTTTAATTCTTGGCAGGTACCAATTCCCCCTGGTAATGTCCATGCGATCAACGATGCACTGTCAGCTGAGGGTGCTGCCGATGATTATGAAACTTGTCTGAAACATTTGGTTCATAGTGGTGTGATAAATAAATCTTCAGTGAGTGGGTTCCCAAAGTTCGATCTCATGCTTGTGGGCATGGGTCCAGATGGACATGTAGCCTCTCTGTTCCCTGGCCACCCACTCCTCAAGGAAAATCAGAAATGGGTTACTCACATCACAGATTCCCCAAAACCACCTCCTGGGAGAATTACATTTACCTTCCCTGTCATCAATTCATCTTCATATATCGCTCTTGTGGTATGCGGTGCTGGTAAAGCTAGCGTAGTGCAGACAGCATTGGGAAAGAGTCAAAACTCTGACATGTTTCCTGTTCAAATGGTTTCACCTGAAGGAGAGTTGAAGTGGTTTTTGGACAAAGATGCAGCTTCAAAGCTGTAGGAGCGCAAATGTAGCCTTACAAGTTCATCCAAATAAGAGTTACCAGTAGCGTGGTTGTTTTCTGCTGCGTTGTCGATCAGTAGATGTGCCACTCGATGATGTAATCTCAGTGATAGTTGAGGATTGAGTTTTCTTCTTGTATTTGATCAATGGAAAGACTTGTGTCAATACAGAATGTCATTCAGTAGCATTTTTAAAGAGAATCATTTTTGCAGATGCAACCTCACTTGTTGTTTCACAGATTTTTAATATTCAGCTTCTTGATCCTATAGTTCCTGTTGAGTCCATGTTATTCTTTAATTAAGTGGAAGTTACTTACTTCTCTTTCGCCAAATCATTAGCGACTAGGCTCCCAAAGTTTGATCTCATGCTTCCAGGGATGGGATGGACATGTAGCTTCTCTGCTCCCTTGGTATCTACTTGTCATGGAAAATGAGAAATGGATTACTCACATTATGGACTCAACAAAACCTGGTGAAGTTGCTGCAGTGCTCAAGGCATCGGGAAAGACTCAAAATCCTGCGTTGCTGCCTGTTCAAATGGTTACACCAGAAGCTGAATTGAAGTGGTTTTTGGACAAAGCTGCTGGAGTAAAATGCTCCTCTAACTTTATGAGTTCACCTTATAGCCACTAGCTTTTATGTCTTTCATGTGTGCGGTTGACATTGATGAGTAGATGTCCCACTGGATATTGTAATCTAATCTTCGTGACAAGCTAGCAGGAATGGATATTGTAATAGCCATGCATCCCTCTGAGAATTTTGAATGTATTGACCATGTGGCATTGAAGGGACAATAATTTTGGCAAAAAACAGACCTTTCCATTTTTCCCCTCAGATATCCAAAGAACGAAGGTGAAATTTCGTTCCCTCCCCCTCCAAGTTTTCCAAAGATAATTTAATACCATCACTACTGTTAGCAGATCTCTTTAAGCAGCTGGCATCACCAGTCCTAGAAAAACTCCAAGGGATGAACAATTATGCTGTGAAATTAGTGTTGCGCGATGGTTCTTCCACACCAGTCCTAGAAAAACTCCAAGGGATAGGGCTGGTGATTATGTGGTTTGTATCTTGTCTTTTTTTTATTATTATTATTAATCTAGATATCCAGATCAATTTGTGTGTATCTCAATTAATCTTACGGCTCTTGAATTTAATAATTATATAAGTTTCTAGTAGCTCTAAAATTTGTAGGACTTGAACTAGTAATTTTTAGAAAACAAACTCGAGATCTAAGTAATTGAGATATATTTCTTAGATTATATAATTTTTAGAAAATAAATTGAATTGAGATATATTTCTTATAATATATTTTGTTATTTTTATACGAGGATAGAACTGGCTAATATTATCTTATTAAGTTGAATGCGTCAATATGAAAGGAAAATAGTAACTTTATTTTGGTTGACTTGTAAACTAACATGAGGATATATCTACGTATAGTTTTAAGATCCAATCTAAAGATTGATCTAACGGTGGGCAGAGTTTATGTGACACCATTATAATCTGCTGTGATTGTCTCATGGCTCCCTCTGGGTCTCTCATTTATTCTGCTGCATCTCTTCCATGATTGTTAAAGATGATTGACAAAAGGTGGAAAGTGCAGGGCACAGTGCTAGATCTGTGTAAAGCCCAACATTTGAGGGACAACGTTAAAGATGATCAATAATGAGCATGCGGAGAACAGCTCATCTCCATGCATGCAAGATATTTCTTTCATGTTCTTGTTTTTGTCTGCAATTGCTTGCTGCCTCTGCCAACACATGTCCGTATGATCATTCCCTTGTCCTGGAATTCCACCTCTTTTTCGAGGCCCAAAATGTAAGAAAGTAAATGGTTAGGGAGAGGAGAGGGGAAAAAGAACAGAAAGAAAAAGTAAAAGTTTGGTGAGCTATAGCCTCTGTGTCCCTCCCGATTGCTTGTTGACTCGCTCGATCTCGATTTTATTGTTATTATATTTCGAATTTCTAAGGGAAAACAAAAGGGAAACTTCAGATTAATCTCTAATTGTCCAGCAATTTCCAATTAGATCCCTAGCATAATTATTTAGGGATTAAATTGATACATTTTGATTTTTTTTTTCTCTTAAAAATACATCAAATCGATACATTTTTAAATATATTTTTAATGATTTTCATGTGATGAAGGAAGAAAAATAAATTTTTTTTAAAAAAAATATCATTTTAATGTATTTGTAATTAAAAATAACTTTTGTAAAAGCACCATACACCATATTATTACTAAGCACACACTTGAATTGTGTTTGTTATTGTTGCCAAAACATTATTTAAAAAAAAATGATTTTTTTTTCAAATTAATTTGTTTTTGGTGTTTTTTTAAATTAATATCAAAATAAGCTCTTTAAAACAATTATTACGTTTTCTTATATGTTTTTCTATTATTTTATAGAATTAAACATGCCATTTTGAAGAGATTATGACCTTTGTTTTTGTCAAACAACTGCGACAGCTTCAAATGAAAGGATGCAATTGAAAAACATATAAAACATCGGACACGAAATTGATAAAAAGAATTTCCAAGGGATGAAACTGAGATAAAAACGGAGTGAGATCACTAACCAACTAACAACGAAAAGATTATTGTCATCTATACTTCGGTTGCGGTCTAATCTCTCATCGATCTTTTTCTGTGGTTTCTTTTTCTTTTTTTCGTGCTTTTCTTTGTCCAAAATCATTGCGCCTGATTTAGTTGACTGCTCATAGTCTCCTTCCTCTGGTTTCCTCTTCCACAAGCTAAGATTTTGGAATCTTTCCTTTTAGGCTACCTAAGGTTGGTTGCTATCAGTTCGAGAATTAAAACCCCACTGCTACGAACCACGACTTGCTTTATTAACTTTTATTTTTGGATAATTTCAATTAGAAAATTAAAAGAACTTAGTTTAGTTTGATTTAAAAAGGCAGAACTGAAAAAATTTAACTGAAAAACAAAACTGAATTTGAAAAAATCAAACTAAATTAAACTAAATCAAATCAAGAAAAATACACTAAAAACTAAAGTCCCATTAAATTAAAATTTGTCAGGGACATCCTAACTAAAAAGTCCATGAATTAAAATGGATTTATTTATATTTTTTTAAAAATAAAATCAAACTAACTAATCTGTTTGGTTTGGTTTTTTAATTTGATTCAAATTTTAAAAAAAAAAATTAATTTGGTTAAATTTTTGTATCTAAAGATTCTAAACTGAATCATTTGAATCAATATTCTGCTCCTACTTCCCAACATTTCGACCATCACGGCTAGTATTTTACTCTTTGGAATTTCCACTCTAGTTCCTCGTGGTTCAATCTCAAAGACTATTTGTATTGCGCAGTAGAGGGGATATTTGAGATAAAATGTTTCTTATTTAAAATATATTAAAAATAATATTTTTTATTATTTTTTAAAACTCACTTCTAATTTAACACATTAAATGTTCAAAAATAATATTGACTATATCTTAAGACCTCTTCTAAAAACTTAAATTTTTGGGTTGAATTGGTTTTTTTAACATAGCATTAGAGCTTTGATAACAAAATGATCACGAGTTCGAATCTCACAATCCCTATTTATTTGATAAAAATTAAATATAAAATAATATCAATCTATGTAAATTTCAAATAAAAGAAGCTTTCACTTAAAATGATGAGTTAAACAATAATATAAATCATTATATTAAAATCTCACTTAACAACTTAAGTTATTAGGTTAAGTTGGTTTTTTGACATAATATTATATTCTTGATTATCAATTGATCATGAATTCAAATCTTACTATCCCCGTTTATTTGACAAAAATCAAGCACAAAAGTGGTGTGAATTTATATAAAGTTTCAAGTCTAAAGTTTTTTATTTAAAGATATTTAAAATGATTATTTGACATTAAAATATTTAAAAAATTAAAAATAATAATAATAATTTAAAGCAAAATAAAAAATATATGTATTAAAAACTTTAAGAGAGCCAAACACCCTAGAAGCCAAGCCTTGAGGATTTGTGTGAAACTTTAGCTGCAACTAGAAACACCTCCCTCACAATTTTCAGCACAAAAATGTGGTTCCTCTACAGAACTTTTGACTGAGCACAAGATGCTAGCCGAAGAAAAAAGCAAGCACTCTTCTCTTTTCCTCTTTTCCTTTTTTCCATGTTCGAGGGGAGGGGGGCTGCAAAGCAAGCACTTTACTTAACGGATTCTTACATATCCAAGGGAAAATCCACTACCAAGACATAATCATGATCATTGTCGCCTAATCAAATCCATTTTGACTGTATTTGACCTCTTTTCCTTCTCCATTGAAAAGGGTCTCCAAGCGTTAATGATCATGTTAATTAGTTGACCTAGCGGGAGAAAGGAGCAAATTGCTGTGCGGGCGTGCCTTAGTCCTTGATGGTAATTAGTGATGGGGTTGAATCTCTTAATTACGTCTTAACCCGCACTCATCCTCATCATTGACTTGCTCATTTAATAATAAATTAACAAATCAATCAAGCTTTAACTTGAATCTCAAGCTCAAACAACACCATTGAAGAAGGTGCTCAAGTGGAAAATACCTTCTTTCTTTTTCTATGAGCAGGTGGAAGTGTGGAGCACAAACCAAGTGAAACGTTGCATTAACTTTGCCGATGCATTAATGGCGAGGGAGCTATATACTAGTGAAGTCGCCGGAATTTAAGGTTTTGCCAAACATTTCAGGCTAGCTAGAAGACACAACCTGACACGACTGATCCAACAAATTAGGGCTAGCCTGGATGATATTAGTAGAAAATCTAAAACTTTGTTTTTTCCAAGATGATTTGTTTTTTTTTTTTATAAATAAAAACAATTTCTAATTCTCCGTGTGGGGCGGGGCTTTCTTTTTTTCTTCTTCGTTTGAACTTTTATTTGGCTTTGAGCCATTGGAATATTGGGTTTATCTTTTTCCACTCCTTGAACTCCCGCTTAAAATCCGATGAGGACCCCGGTGGACTAGAAATCAGCCGCAAAGGGAACAGCAGAAGCGGAAATCCAGGGTGGGCGGCCGGTGCTGGAAGTCATTGTGGGAGGAGGATTTTGTGAACCTATATTGACGGCAACTGAGATAATTTCCGAGCAGCAACTGGGTGGGATGGAGGAGGAAGCATCCTACGACTGGGAAGAAAAGTCAAGGCTTTATGCGTGGCAGAAATGTTGACTAGTTCTAATTAATTAGAACTATCTTGTATTATCTTTATTAGTCATTTTCCAGCGAGTAAAATACTTCTTAGGATATGATAAAAATCTATATAAATGGCCAACGGCCTATGAAACCTCTATTCAAGCTATAAAAACATAAACATCAAACACCTTTCAAACAAATTTTTTAATAACCAGTTTGAAAATTCAAGCCAATTCGTGTTTTTTTAAAAAATTAATTATTTTATTAAAAATTAATTTTTTATATATTTTTTGAATAATTTTGATGTATTAATTTTAAAAATAATTTTTTAAAAATAAAAAAAACATTTTAATATAAAAAAAAAACAATCAAAAAATATACTTTCAAATAAACTTTAAACCTATTTTTCCAACACACCAATCAAAGTTAATAAATCAATTCAATAGTTTATAGATTCGGTCTTTCATTTAAAGTGGATTTGAAATTAAACAAGTAGGAATATTCCAAAGGATAAAACCAGGAAAAATATCCAAAAGGATCAAAACAATATGTTAGGTGGTTAATTACAGTCCTAATCACCAATATTCCTCCTAATCTCGTAAACAAATTTGTGATTACACTACTGGTCAATAGTTAAATTTGGAAAGGAATAAAACCCTATAGCATCAGTAGGTCGGTGGTAAATATAACAAGATAAGATTATTAATAAACCATACACTAAAAAAAAAAGATTTGGTTTAGGCCTGATAACAAAATAATAACAATAATAAAAATAATGAGAGCACTAATTTATAAACAATCAAATTAAATTATCAAATGTATAGATATAAAAATGGGAATGAGGTCCCCCCTTTGTAGAGAAGACCAAGATATTCTTCAGCTTAAATAAATTAGGTATGTTTGGTTTTATGTTTTAAAAATATTTTTAAATTTATTAATTTATTTTTAATTTTTTTAAATTAGTTTTTTTTAATATTTTTAGATTATTTTGATATATTAATATCAAAATTAATTTAAAAAATATATATTATTTTGAAAACATTTTCAAATTAAAATTATTTTAAAAAGCAATTAAAACTACTCTTTTAAACATGTTTTGGAGACTTGTAACTTGATTTGAGGTATATCAATGTTATTAAACTCAATTTTAATAATAATTCAATCAATGGTTATTTTTGGATTGATGAATTATATGTATTATAACATATGTATATTTTGTTATATAAGAAGTAAAAATAAAAAAAATAAATTATAGAAGGTGAAGATAATAAGCTATAACTTTGTTGAACCGAATAAATTCAAAAATCAATTCTTTATAAGGGCATTTCCGTAAAATTAAAGAAAAAAATAACAAGTTAGAAATTAAACAAGTATTTGTTTTTTTTGTTACAATATACTTTTTTAAATTACTTTTTAGCAATAAAAAAATATTAAGTTAATATTTTTAATATAATAATATTAAAAACAAAAAAACAAAAAGGTCTATGATAAGTTTTGTCAAATATTTATCTGTATTTTTAATTGAAAAATATTTATTGTATCGTCTTGCGAAACACATTTATGTATAAATCAAAAACAAATAAGGGCTAATTGATAAGTTTTGTCAAACTATAGTGACTGAGTTGTCTAATTAATTCTTCCTTTTAATCCCCATCTCTTCTCCCTCTCTTTCTCCACAGACAGACTCCACAGGCAGACAGACAAAACAAAGCAACTCTCCCTCTCTCTCTCTAACAAGCAGCCGTAAAAGTTGAAATCCCAAGAATACCCATAAAACCAACCAAATTTCCACTCTGTTAAGCCACTCCGTTTTCAAAAACTCACAAACACAGATCAAAGCAGCAGCAGCAGCAAGGTCAATTCGGTAACTTCATAGATCCCCGTGCTGTTTCCTTCTCGATGTTTATAACCAGCAATAGCATTCCAGGCGGCGGAATCCAGCTCTCCGACGGCGGCGGCGGATTCTGGTCTGAACTTTTGGTCGCAACGCCGCCGTCGATCACGACCGTCGCTTTCACTGCCCTAGCCGGAACCGCGTTGTTTGCCGCCCTACTCTACACCACCAGTAGGTAATAAAACTAGAAGAACCAAAAACAAACCTATTTTTTTCCAAAATATTTAAGAGAAAGTGTGAAATTATAAAGTAGATGAAAACTCTAAAACGAAGTCCAACGTCGCCGTCTTCGTCAAATTCATCTTCTCCTCCGTCGTCGTCGTCGTCAAGTTTGTCGTCTTCGTCGTGGATTCATTTGCGTTCGGTTCTCTTTATTGTTAATTCCTCCTCACCGGCTTATTGTTCCTCCTCTTCCTCTTCTGATCGGTGAGTTCTCTCTCTGAAAAATACTCTCTTTCACTCTTCCTTGGTGATTCTAGTGATTTTGCTTTCTATCTCTGCTTTGTCCAGATCCGATCTTGAAGAAATAGTAGCTGTAGATCGTGTCTTCAGTCTCTACTACTACTTCTTACCCCACTTGTTCTTATCTCTTCATTTTTTTCTTAGTTTTTGCGTTCTTAGATGGAATTTGCGTGGCTTTGGCTTGGTCAATTTAGGGTTTCTATTTAAAAAAATGGGTTGATTTTGTTATTTTTATGGATTTTTTTTTTAGTTTTTTTAATCACTTTTGATATGGATTGCTGTTTATTTAATGCGTAACTTGGTTTATCGTAACAATGGTGCGGATTTTCGAGTGGAAAATTGAATGTTTGTATGCTTTTGCATTACATTTTTGCAAGCTACCACATCTGTCGCAAAAATCTAATTTATTTGGATTAGAGATGAGTGCTATTACAAAATCTTTTTCTATCTTTTTCTTGTTTGATGGGTATTTAAAGAAACTACCAAAAAGTGAGCTGCTTGATAGTGCCCTTTCGCTTTCAATGGAGTATTTTTATTCAGACATTTAACTTTCCTTGTTGGATTGTTTGTAGTCGTGTTGATTTTGTTTTTGTTGGAATTTGATCATTGTTGTTCTTTTATTGCAGGGGTCGACTGAAGTCACCATGGTCTCGAAGGAAAAGAAAACATGCCCTTACACCTAGGCAATGGAAAAGCTTGTTTACATCAGACGGGAAACCCAGAGATGGCGGGGTTAAGTTTTTGAAAAAAGTTCGAAGTGGAGTGAGTAATCATTGTGATTGCAATTTGTGTTTTGCTATGTTTGTTTGATGGGAATATTTATCTCTTATGTTTCTCTTGTAGGGTATTGATCCATGTATTAGAGCAGAGGTCTGGCCATTCCTCCTTGGAGTGTAAGTATATTGAACCTTGTTATATCTTTATTTATGTCTTTTTCTGCTGCCGCTTTCTCATCTCATAGGATAGACCCTGTATGTGTTCTTCTGAACTTCAGGGTCCAAATTTAGGAGCTTTTGGTCTTTGGCTTACCAGGGAAAGGATTTCAATCATCTTTCCCTCCCTTAAATCCAGAGACTGGGAATCAGTGTTCAAATTTGTAAAATGACATGCTCCTGCATTTTACATTACAATCCATGCGTGCTGATTCCTGTTCATCCACTGAATTCTGATCAATGATTAATGCATCGTCCATTGTGGTCCTGAAACCTTTTTACCAATGTTAATATGGCCCTTCAGTCCAACATTGTTTGGTGTCGTATGTCACTTTGACAAGAGACGAGTGAGAATTCCACAGAAGTACCGCAATTGAAACAAGGAGAAATAGAAGGACCACAGTAGAGGATATGGTAGTTGAGAGACCTTTTTCCTGAATTGGGAAGTAGTTGGGTGAACAGTACAACATTTCAACTGTAAAGTTTCTGCTTTCTTACAGTGTCTTCTTTTCCTATTTATTTATTTTTGTGTCTCTGTTTGAAACCATTGAGCTGGACATGCAATTCATTAGTTTGTCAATGTCGTCAAGCCCTCTTTCTCAATGCATTTGCTCCTTGTTTTTCTTTCTAGAGCCTTGACCTTGATTCTCTTTTAAAGAGTCTTGTACTAGGCAATGCTTTATACTGTCATGATGTTCCTACATTGCCAACATGATGAGCGGTCTTGTTTTCTGTTTACAGATATGACTTGAATAGTTCCACAGAAGAAAGAGAGATCATCAGAACCCAGAAAAGGTACCTTCTCCATCCTTAATTTATAGATTCCAACTTGGAGATTCAGACTACTTTTGAGTTTTTAATTACAGATAATTTGATTGTTGTTATTCGAGTCTCTAAATGTAAAGCCTTTCTGTCTTCCTTCAATTTCTATTCTCATGGTTCTTTTCTTTACAATCTTTGGCTGCAGAAAGGAATATGAGAAATTCCGCAGACAGTGCAGGCAATTTCTCAAACGCATCAATGAGTGCTCCAAAGGAACTAGTGAAACAAGCTGTATTGAGGATAGTGGAAGTCCCACTCAAGAGTCTGACTCTTCAAGTTATGAAGATGTGGTTAGTGCTAGGGAGTCTCTTTCAAGTGAGGAAAGGAGTCCAGATGTTGAGGACTCTGATGACCCCTCCAGTGCATTGTTGGAAGGTGATGATGTTTCAGGTCAAGCCACAAACACTGATGCCTCTGCACTAAACACCGAGTCTTCTGACTCAGACTCTTCTGAAGACCCTGAAGTCATTCAGGCTTCCTACTCATCTGAGGGCAGGGAAGAGAATGATCCTGATGTGCCTTTGAAAGAGAACATCTCTCCCTCTAGGACTGATCTCCATCCAAACCAATGCTCTGGTGAAAATTTTGCCACGTGGCAGCGGATCATTCGTGTTGATGCAGTGCGAGCCAATTCTGAATGGATTCCGTATTCCCCATCGCAGGCAACAGTTTCAGAGTTAAGAGCATGCCGTGCTGCAGAGGCTGTTGGGTTGAAGGACTATGATCACCTGGAACCCTGCAGAGTTTTCCATGCTGCAAGACTAGTTGCTATTCTCGAAGCCTATGCAGTCTATGACCCTGAAATTGGGTATTGCCAGGGCATGAGTGATCTACTTTCCCCAATAATTGCAGTGGTCACAGAGGATCATGAAGCTTTCTGGTGTTTTGTAGGTTTCATGAGGAAGGCTAGGCATAATTTTAGGCTTGATGAAGTGGGGATCCGAAGGCAACTCAATATTGTTTCCAAGATTATAAAGTGCAAAGACTCCCACCTCTACAGGCACTTGGAGAAGCTCCAGGCTGAGGATTGCTTTTTTGTTTATAGGATGGTGGTTGTGCTGTTCAGGAGAGAATTGACATTTGAACAGACAATTTGCCTCTGGGAGGTGATGTGGGCAGATCAGGCAGCTATAAGAGCTGGTATTGGAAAGTCTGCATGGAGCAGGATAAGGCAGCGAGCACCACCAACAGAGGATTTATTGCTTTATGCTATTGCGGCTTCTGTGTTACAGAAAAGGAAATTAATCATAGAGAAATATAGCAGCACGGATGAGATCTTAAGGGAATGCAATAGCATGTCCGGGCAACTTGATGTATGGAAACTTCTCGACGACGCACATAATCTGGTGGTGAACCTTCATGACAAGATAGAGACACCCTTCTGATGACTGCTCATCGACCATTTTGTCGCCCATTTATATGCTTCAATTTTTTTTTCAAGGTCTTTGTTCTGTGGAGATATTTCCAGCCTTCCTGTGCTCTGCTCCAAACATACCCTAAGGAGGTTATCCATCTTCAGCAATGCTCCTAGCTGCTCACTTTCAAGTCTTAGTTGAAGTGGCAAGTGGCATGCTTGAAAAGATTTATTTAGCTTTATATGCGATTCACATGACCATTTTTTTTTTAATACAGAACACGATCTTCACAATCGTTGTCATATCGTATCAAGCAGGTGGGATCTGAATTTTTGATCAATGTTCCTTATTGAAAATGTTAATCATTCCCAAATTGTTTCCTCAACTAGGAGGGCATCTTCTAATGGTTCCAAAAGCAAATTCAACCCAAACCAGATGGTGCCATTGTCCCAAATAGTTCGAAAATGTTGCAATTTCGCTGTAGAAATTTATTCAGATATTGCAGAGATAGAAAATGTGAAATTTATTCAGATATTGCAGAGATCCAGTTGAGACTTTTACACAGCTTTTGAAAAGATTTTCACACCCATTGCAATGCCTTCGGTTTACAAGGTACCTCCTGATATAATGAAAACCAATATTTATCCCGTTGCGACAGAAAGAACAATGGAAAGAAAGTTTCAAAGGTGGAAAGCTCCTGTTTATCAACCAACAAAATCAGACATGTCCAGTCACCACTTACAAGTGACCAACTGTTCCAAATAAATACCAATGGGTTCAATTATGGACCCCTAGCTAACTTCGGCACAAACACAATGCAAGGGAGGAATAAAACAAAAGAGTGTTTTAAGAATTAAACTGATTGAATCCCATCTAACCCCTCAAAAGGGTAGATCCTGATAAATCATAGCCTCTACTCTTTCTTGGTGTAGGTTCGGACAGCAAGAGCCAAGCCCAAGATCAGGAGGGGCACGAGTAGCTGCAAGATCTTAATCAGAAACCCAGGCTTATCGTCTTTAGGGTTTGTTCCTCCCAAACCTGGTGCTACATAGAGGCGTTTTGTTGGGACTGTTGTTACATCTACCTCACCAATGACATACTTTTCCATCATCTCTCTAGCATCATCGCTGTGACCCACATCTTCAAAATCGTTTGTTGCATCTTTCCCTGTAAAATAAATGAGAGGAGTTCATGCAAGTAACTCGGAATAGGTGGTTGAATTTGGGTTTTTATACTGTTAAGTAACACACAGAATGAGTTCAAGAGGGCAGGCATGGTTCCTCTAAAAGCTCTTCGAGCTAAAATTTAAGAGGTTTTACAGAACAGGTATCAGAACCAACCTGTTGATGACAGCAAAACCTCATCGCCTCCGGGGTGATCATCCATGAACGAGGTGACATCATACACCTGAGTATAATGCTCAAAACTTCAACAAACAATTAAAATAAAAAGAAACAAAGAATCAAGTACAGATTCCATTGCAAACACACATTGGCGTTATTTTTCATATCAATGAAAAAGAGTAGTGCGGGCAGTTCACACCCTGCTGCAAAGAGTAACTACCATAACTCCAGTTTTCCATGCAAGAGATAAATTATCAGTGTATCACTAAGCAATCAGATATTGCACTGACAGATATTAAAAACAAGGTGAATGACCATGTGTATTATGTACGGGCGTTACTCTTCCAAAATCATCATAGAAGACCTATCAAAGTGATTTTGCCAAATATAATGCATGTTAGCTTCTCAAGGCCTTCCTCTTTACCCCTTCCATAAGGGAATTATTCTGTTACACACTTCACAAATAAATATGGGATCCAAGGTTTATACAAACCATGCGATGAGCGCGCACTGGAGCATTGCTTTGGTATGTTTAAGATTGTGTTTGAGAGTGTGATGACGGTTGCTTTTCAAAATATTTTTCATTCTGGAATGCATCAAAAATAATATATTTTTATATTTTTTTCAAATTATTTTTGACAGACATAAAAACGACATTAAACATAAAAAAAAAATTCAAGAAATTTTTAGTTTCTTATTTTGACGAATCCAGGTAAAACCGCGCAGCCAAACATAGCCAGTAATTTTTCCTTCCACAGAAGAGGCGGCACTTGGTTCATAAAGCATAATAAAGGTACAGACTTTGCAATTATAAGCATAAAAATAAACTTTCAACTCTTTAATCATGCAAAAGAAACGATAGCAATGGTAAAGATTTAATTTTCAATTAAGAAAAAAATCCAAAGAGGCAAAACAAAAGGTCAAAGTTCCCATCTTGCAATCTCACACAAAATTTTCTCAGCAACCAAACAGAATTTCCCTTCTTAATCTCAAAAGGTACAAAAAATGAAACTTTGAGAAGGAGATCTGACCTTGCCAGAGATAATAAGCCAGCAATCCTTGGTTTTGTTGTGCTTGGAAATCTCATCAAATAAGTAAACCTTTGAAGAAGCCATATCTTTCACAAATACTGATCACAAAACCACAAAAAGCATTCAAAACCCACAAATATCTACAACCAAAACCCTTCAGATTTCCACAAAAAATAAAGATCCACATAAAAAAGGTAAAAAAAGAAGAAGACCCTTATTAATCACAGAAACCCATCACAAAAACAACAAAAGATCATCAAAACAGGCGATTAAGATTATGGCTAAAAAAAAAGACCATCAGGAATCTATGTTGCTTACATGAAAGATGTCTTGTAAGAAGCAGGAGGTTGCCTCTATCTCTTGGCTTTTGACAAAAGTTTATGGAGCTCTAATAACCTTGGATTATGCTTTATAGTATTTTACAAAACTCGAGAGAGTGGCAGCTGGCAAGACGACGAATCATGGTTTGGTGGACTCTCCTATTTTAGATGCCGTATTTAGAGATTGTACACTGTATTGGAAAAAACAAAGAAGCATAATTAGGATATGATTAATTTATTAATTCGATGAATTCAGTAAGAAAATATTTCCATCTTAATTTGCAACAAAATTAGAAAAATTACAAATGCTGTGAATATTTGCGTGTGTCGGCCACTCAAGATTTGATTGCTGCGGCCAACAAGTTGTTGGCTCAGTGGTTGTTGAGACAACTCCTTTTCCTTTAAATTTTGATTCGAGTCCCAGTAAAAATAAGGCTGAAGAGTTTATTCCTTTCCTGTTTTTATTGGGTCCTTTTTATGCGGTATGTTTGTCACCCCCGCGGTGCCTTACTAATTTACTGAGCTTGCAGGATGTTCAGTGGGCCGTGGAATTAGTCGTAGTACACGCAAGCTGACCCAGACATCCACGTTAATAAAAAAATAAAAGATTTGATTGCTACGTTCATACACATGAGATATGATAATTTATGCTGCATAGTCCAATATTCAATGAATTTAATTAAAGTTTTTTATTTTTAATTTTAGACTTATAAATTAAAAAATATATTTTTCTTTATAAATCGTTGGAGGGGAAAATTAGATTTGAGTTGGTATGTAAATTAGTTTGAAAATACCATGATATAAAAAATAATGGTAGAAAAGATTTTGTATTATACAATCGAACCTCTATAAATTAATATTTTTGGGGTTATAAAAATCTGTTGATTAATTGAGATATATCTCGGGATGATATAAAAATATTGTTTAAGAACAGATCCCTCGTCTTTGCTTAGGGTCAAAACTCAGAGTAGACTAAACCATTAATTAAATAAAAATTAAGAATTTATAAGTTTTTGTTTAGATATAGTTTAAATTTATGTTTTTAGATTATTTTGATATATTAATATTAAAAATAATAAAAATATTATTATGATGAATTTTAATAAAAAAAAATACTTTAAAAAATATATAATAAATTTGGATTTTTTGAAATTTGTAGAATCCAATGATAATGCCAAATTCACAGATCTAGTGGCATGAAACTCGTGCAAATATGGCAGTAAATCCCTCCCCCTTGCCTATAAATAATAATAATTTAAACAAACACTTTAATCTTTCTTGGATATTTGATGTTAGGTAGAGTGAAAGCAATATATTTTTAAATAAATTAAAACATTAATTAGAATTATTTTTTTCCCCTAATTTTGTAATCCGATCATAAAACATGCATAGACAATAAATTCATATCACGTGATGAGGAAACAACTAAAAACAGAATGATATCTAACATACAGTTATTGTAATTTTTTTTTATATCACGTCTTGTGACGAAAGACGCCAATGTGTTGTTTGGTATTGCAAGGTGGAAAGGTTGTTGTATATAATTTGGTGTATGTTTGTGTTGCACCAAAAAAAATTCAACACAAGGATTTCTTGCACTTATAAATCATACCAATTCATTGCAATCAACAAACATTATGACCACGTGATTATAATTTTAAGAGTAACAAAAAAAAAAAAAAACATTTTCACTTACCCTAACTTTTTTTTTTTTTTTTTTTTTTGGATTCGAGGAAACTCCACCCTCCGGAAAGCGCACTTTGTGGGCCCAGATAAGCAAGTAAAACCCCGGCTGTCCCAGGCTCTTACAAGAAGTGTACACCCTGACTCGAACTCAAGACCTGCTGTGCATAGTTTTGAAACCCAGCTTGACAGGTCGATCTTGGACTGGAATTGGACTAGATTGAAAGAAAAATTAAGGAATGAAAAATTTTATGTGACCTGATTGATCCGATGATCCGGTTAAAAATCTGGTTGCAATCCGTTGATTTTTATTATAATTTTTTACTAAAACGATATCAAAACTTGATCACCCAGACCTTAGACTAGGCCAGCTACCAGGCCGGGTTTGAAAACTTTGCTAACTTGTCTCCAAAGGTTGATATATTCTAAAGTATTAAGTTCTAGCTGTGTTAATATTTAATTTAATAAGATATATCGTTTTAAAAAAATATTTTAATTTAAGTAACATAGATATTTTTATCAACAATAAAGTTATATGTATTTTTTGCATTCTCAAAACTTTTGTTGAGACTAATTTTATACGAATTAATTACCCAAATTATATATTTTGTATAATTTTTCTTAAACCTACTTCTGTATTGTCAAGATTTTTCTCAGGTCTAATTTTATCTAGTTAATTAAGATTTATTAAGGAGTTTTGAGTAAAAAAACAAATTAATGGGGGCAGGGGATAAAGAAGGCTGTGGGCCTCACGGTGAGAAAAGCATATCAACAAGTTAACAGGCTATGGAACCTGTGGCTGCCATGAAACAATTGATAATTTCCAAGTTGCATCTACAAACTCCCTCAGCTCACAGCACTGTTACTTGTGATTATTTTTTAAAATATTTTTTATTTTAAAATATATTAAAATATTTTTTTTATTTTTTAAAATTGACACGTCAAAACAATTTAAAACATATAAAAATTTAATTTTTAGCACAAAAATAATTTTGAATTTTTTATAAACACTAGTTGATCCATGTTTTCAAACACTTCTTAACCAAATTCATTGACTATTTATTTGTTTTTATATTTTTAAAATTTTAAAATTTTTATTTTATTTAAAATTAATATTTTTTAATATTTTAAAATTATTTAAATATTAAAAATAAAATAATATTATTTTAATATATTTCCATACCTTTGGACTCAATTGGTAGCCAGTGCCGTGGACAATGTACCACACAGCTTGACCTCATGATATGATATGGGCAGCCGCTTACCATGCAGGATTGTCCATTATATTAATCAATTCTTTTCAATGGCTTTGAATGAAGGCTGAAGAGATTTTTTTAAATTATAATGCATAGTTCTATAAACTCCATCAGATCTGATTTGGTGTGTTAATTTAAACCTTTACTTAAAAATTCATTTAATTTGATTAAATTAGAGTCAGATTTGTCCATCTCAACTTTTATTTTTATTTTTATTTTGTGTCAGAAATTATATTACTTGGAGGTTTTATTTTTTCAAAACAAATTCATTTTAATTAAAAACTCTGAAATATTGTGTTGAGATCTATTTGAAAAATATTTTATTTCTATCTATTTTTTTTTATTAACATGGATGTCCAGATCAGTTTACGGGTACCTTAACTAATTTCACGGACCTCAAAGTTAACAATTATATAAACCTTTAATAGTTCTGAGACTTGTGAGACTCGAGCTAATAATTTTTAAAGAACAAACTTAAAACCTGACTAGTTGAGCTACATCTCTAGAATTTATTTCTATCTATATTAAATTAAAAAGTTATAATTGTTTACCCAAACATCAAGTTTGACTTTTGCATTGAATAATTTTTTATTTTTATTTATTTATTATTTCCCTTTTTTATTTATTAATATTTAAGTATTTCTTGGTTTGATAAATCTTGAAATGCTGAAATTTAAAGTGAAGAGATATCACACTATCATGAATGATAAAAGCCACCATCTAAATTCAGCCTCATGTCAAAGTCTTGGCATGAATTTATTAATTTTTAATGTCCATTCTCATCTATTCTGCTACATATTTTCCTATTCTCTAATGCCCCTTTCCCCCCTCGAATAGATTTGTCATGCAATGAAAGTGAAGTCTACTATCTTTGTATCACATCACAAACCAAAAGTCTAACCCTATTTTTTCATGAAAATAGGTTTTTTTTTCCGGCAATAAATATTTTCTCCAATCAATTTTTACATGTTTATTTTTTATGGTGTATCGACAAGATCTTTAAATAGATATTTTTAGCTCATTCTTGTTTATTTTTGCGGTGCACTGACAAGATCTTTAAATAGATAATTTTAGCTTATTCCTTACCATCTTGGTATTTGAAAGTATTTAAAGGTTTGATAAAAATTATTTTTTAAAATGTTTTCTATTTAAAAATATATTAAAATAATATATTTTTATTTTTTAAAATTTATTTAACACCATCATATTAAAACAAACTTTTAATGTCAAACAGGTAGGAAATTGCATATGTTCTCCATTCGGCAAAGATGAACATGACCAATCTTGCTGCTCATTTGTCTCACCTCCTGCTGTACATGTTTCCAGTCCTGTCAGGTGCCACCAACCCCAGAAAAGTTGTGGATCTGAGCGAAGAACAGGGCATAAATGATAAAACCCTGGCAAAAACAGAAGCTGAAAAATAAGTGATGCTTCAAATGGGACACTGTTTCGAGAGAGCTGAACATTCGTGTCAGCTCAGGTAACTCTATTAGAGCTAAACTGTTTATATTATGCTATTTGACTACAGGATTATTATTACTCTACAGAGCAGCTTAGCTATAAAATTTGCTCTCCTGTTGTTAAAATTGGAAACGTCTCCAACATAGCCATACTTGTCTGATTCTGCAACCAAAACTGCATGTTTGATTGGTTTTAGTTGGTTGCTAGGAAGTTCATGCAGATCGGTGGACGGATTTTGGCTAGAGCAAGGATTGATGAAGGAAGAATCCATAGCCCGTCTCCACAGATCAAACCAGAGGCCACAGCAGGAACCATCAAGCTTGCCTTCCCGCTGTTCAGCTTGTGCCAAGCAAACACAACCAAACTCCCCACACACATATCAATGGCGAAGTAGGCTCCAACGAGGAAAGGCACTGCCATGGCCATTGGAAGAGGAACATATTTTCCAATATTGTTGGGAGAAAGATCTCTCGACAAGTTGGCCAGTATAGCGAAGCCAAAAAACCCGTAACAAAGCTGCAAGCAGTGCTGGGGAAGGGCAGAGAAGCCTTCAACACCAAGAATTGCCATGTTTCTGTAGATAATGGCATAGGGAGCTTTGTATTCACCATCGGGGTTTCCGACATCAAAAGCCTTGTAGAAGAGGAAGAATGTGACTGGAGCTACAACACAGCCTATGACAGTCCCAATGGCCTGGCTAAGAAGCATTGATCTAGGAGAAGTGAGAGTGAGATGACCAGTCTTGAAATCATGCATCAAGTCAGAAGAGATGGAAACAATGGATTTAATCAGACCACAGCCCACCAGTCCTGCAACGACACCGTTGTTTTTACCTGCCAAGGCTGCGAGTAAAAAGAGGGCCACCTTTCCATAATTGTAAGCCATGTTCATGTCAGTTAGACCAGCCCCGTAAGCATTGCAGAAGCTAAGAGAGGGAGCCAGAATGTAGGCGACAACTACATAGTACCACTTTAGCTCCGGAAACATGAGAGGGATGGCGATGATGGCAATGATGGAGAAGGATATGTACCCTAAACATGCTACCCAAAGAGGGATGCCCTCTCTTAAGAAGATTTCATTTCTTTGAAGATCATCACGAGCTTGATTTTTGTCTTCTGCAATTGCAAGTGGAAAACGATATTAATGAAGTTTCTATGATGAACTCAACGTTATCAAAACAGGGCTTATCAACATTAGCATGTCACTGGTTGCAGCACATCAAATTACAGAATACAAGAGCATTCCGAATATCTCCAAGAAATTAGAAATGAAAACTCCTGAAGTCTCTCTCTGGTCAGGTCAACGGAGGTCTTTTTAGATATAGTATGGGGGAGCTGTAACCGGAAAGGGAAGGTTTAGCTATCAATATGCTGGACATAAGTAACATGATTAACAAAATAACATCAACTCACCTGTTTTGATTTTGTTAGCTTTTGCTCTGGCACGCATACTCCTCGCAGTGAAATAGAGTATCTTGAGAAAATTGTAGAGGCCGTCTCCTAGGATCAGAGAAATAGAAATGAAAACCTGCAACAAAAATGAATTTCTTTAAGACTTATTTCAGCAAAAACCTCTAGCACCGAGGAACGCATGGGGGAATCTACTGTCGAAATTGAGCTAAAATTTCTTAATTGCAGACCTTGTAGCCATTTAGACTCTTCATACTACTTTCTGGTAAAGTTGAAGGGAACCACTCTCCTTTAAGCCCACCTATCAACGGCCACATTAATCCCCACGAAAGCACTGCTCCGAGAAGCAAAGACAAATTCACAAGATGGGAACAGATCATTCCCGCACCGATATAAGTCATGCTGAAATCGAAGTAAAACCTGCCAAATTCAATTTCTCTAATCAATTATGATGGAAGAATCAATCACAAGCAGGCCCTCAACATTTGGAAAAAAAAAAAAAAAGCCAAGCACTCACGAGTTTTTCCAAGCTTTCAACCCAAATGCAGGGAACTGAGAAAATCCACATTTTTCTCCACCAGAATAGAACCACTGAAAGAAAGCCCACAGGAAACTTAATGAAAAGAACTTCATGAACCCATGCACCTGTTTCCTGCAAGTTAATGGTTTTCTTTTTTGAGTTGTTTCGTACTCAACTTCTATCTAGTGCTAAATCAGCAAGAATCGGGAACAAGACTCATGCTTACCTAGCCATCTTGTCTCCTGTAGGCGTGTGGAACCCATTGATGAGAACTGCAGTTGCAGTTCCACTTGGATAACTCAATTTGTAATCTATTATCATGATCTGGGGCACCAAAAAATGCAAGTTCAGAGACCAATTCAAGCTTCATAAGTAACATACAGAAGAAGTCGAGATCACTGTCGATTAAGATTCAAATTAAGTTGAAAACTTGCATTCATCAATTCATGAAGAATTACCTCTAGAACACCAGCACTAATAAAACATAAACAACCGATTCATCAAGAAAATTGAAGAAAACATATTACCTTTCGCAGAGGAACTAGAGCAAGTAGCCCAACGAAGCTGCTTACAAAGAGGAAACCAGTCATCCAACCAATCCCAGGTTCCTTAGTGCTCCCAGGAGTGTTCCCCTCTATATCAACCCCAGCTTGCTCATATGTCTTCCTATTCAAACCCAGTAGATAAGATCCAAAACCACCTGCAATTCAATAAACAAATCACAATTCGGAACAAATATTAAAAAGATTAGCAAAACTTGTTCAAAACATAAACAACACATGAGATCAAAGTCTTAAACCTCCAACAGCAATGCTATAACAAGCAACAGCACAAGTTTGAACTATGGTATTCTCTTGTCGGGTAAAGGGAGCGGTTACAATTCCAGCCTTTGAGAGGAGCTTAGTCCATGTTCTGAGGAACACAAATGCAAGAAGAGCAGCAGAGACATTGAGATTTGGGACTAGACCAGTGGTGAGATTCAGCTTCATGACTATAACACTGTATATGATCCCAATTGCTATGCTAGCAACAATTCCCCTAACTGTAATCTGTTTAGTCCATGGAGCAATCCTCTTGATATCCTCTGGCTCATCTCTAACTTCTTCCATGCCCTCTCCCCCAACCCTCTCAATCTCTTTCATTTCTTCCATGTTCATATTCATCACAATCTTCTCACTAATACAATCAACAAACCAAACTCATCATCTTGAATCCAATAGAATGATTTATAGAAGCTAAACACACATCAAGAAAATCTGATAAGACTACAAAGAATAAAAAATTGAATAAAAACAAAACGTCATGAATTATATTACCTGATAAGCCGCCTCCTTTTTCTTGCTCCTCTTCTTCTTTCGACCACAGCTTCAAAAAGCACCCGAAGAATCCAACTTCCTCAGTCAACTACTAACAAGTCTCCATCAATCAATACAAGTAGATGCAAGAGCATATAGCTTCCTTCAGAAAGACAACAAAACATTCAAATCAACACATGGGCAAGGGCTAGCCTCTAAGTTGACTTAAGGAAACTCTCCAAGAAAAACAGACGACAGCAGACGAACTTGATTCGAGGCCTTCAAGAAAAGCCCAAAAACCATAAATATTGCTTCTTCCAAAGCAATAATCAAGAGCATTAAATATCACGCCAAGAGAACAAAAACCCAAGCTTCTTATATGGCAAAAAAACACAGCAATTGTTTTTCTTATTTATACTAAATTCAAGCACCACCAGCCCACCCACCAGCATTTTCTATGTACTGCAAAGAAGTACAAGGCAAGGCTGCGTTGTAGTACAACACTCATCAGAACTCCAACGATGGCTGCTATACATTTGAACAGATGTCAGGTTCTTAATTTTGATCCTCGTCTCGTTGACTTATCATTACCACTTTTCACTCTCTCTTCATCTTGTAGTACAGATATAGAGAGAAGAAAAGTGGGCAATCGTAAGCATAAAATTGCTTAAAGTGAAAAGCAAGAAATGGAACTGCTAACTGGCTTGAACTGGCTACTTCACTTGAAAGTGCCTTCCCTTTGGCCTTTACAGTCATAACATGTGTCTGGCAAGTTAAGAGTGCATTTTGGTCCCTCTACTCTTATTTCCCTTATTTTATCACCTTTTGTCTTCATATCACTCTCTTTATTATATTCTTTATTTTAGTCAACTGTAGCCTAGTAGTTAGCAACCTCAATCCCAACCTAACTTGTTTGGATTAGAACCCAAAGACTGCTTCGTTAAAGATTGAGATTTATTTAATCAACTATTGTACTATACTAGGCAATGACGTCGTTTAATACTAAACATAACACTAAAAATTTTCAATAGGACGTTCTCTTATCCCACGCATAGGAAAAAAAAATGTTACGAGGGATTAATTGTTGAGGGGTTATATTGAAGAATAAAATAGTATAAGGATCAAATTAAGATAGAATGTATAGTGGAAGGATAAAAAAGACAACATTAGCAAGGCGTGTGGCCAAAACATGTCAAAGTCTAAGTTAACCAGAGGAGAAAGGGCAGTTTTGAGGCCAATAATATAGAAATAAAAAAACGATAGATGATTGATGTAAGAGAGAGATATGATATGGATGGTGGGGTGGGCCCCAGAAATGGTGGGGATGGTATTCATCGAATCCTGATTTTATCAACCTTTAGATGGGATCACTGTTTCTGACCATTAGTTTCTCGTTTATAAAATGATGTGATAAAAATAATTATTTAAAAAAAAAAAAATTGTGTTTTGAATTTAAAAAAAATTTAGTTTTTTATGTTTTAATATAAAAAATAAATTTTAAAAAATAAAAAATATATTATTTTAATATATTTTTAAATAAAAAATATTTTTAAAATAACTCTTAAAATAATAATAGATTGGCAATGACATAGTATAGTTTGTTAAATATGATTCTTTTCATGCTACTTGAAATTTAAACAGGTTTACTATTATAAAATAAATAAATTTTAAAAATTAAAAAAATATTTTAATATATTTTTAAAAATAATAATTATTATAATATCAAACATGTATTGATATTGATCTTGCTAAATTTAAGATAATATTGATTCAAGATTGTTTTCATAGAAAAAAGTTAAAATGTTATCAATTTAACCGGATTGAATTTAATAATTATAAGAAATTATTTTTAGTAAATTAGAGAAGGTCATAAAAATTCAGTCTATTGGTAGATGGAATAAACTACACAAGAATTTATAATATGATAGATTTACTCCATGTAATTTAAATTAAAGAAAAAAAACACAGATTTCATCTGCCTCAAAATAAATGAAAAAAAAATACAAACGAATTATTGAATTTTCAAGTGATTTTATTGTTCCTATTTTCAAACTTGGAATGTAATAATTCCTCATCTAATTTTTTAATCGGGGAAATAATTTATTATTTTATCTCTTAGTTTACAAAATAAAATAAAAACATTTATTTCAAAGCGTAGATTTACTAATTAAGCCAACTGTTTTCTACTGTGATCACTTTGATTCTGGGATTGAGAGTGATAAAATTATCATCGAAATTAATTTTTGAAAATTATCATCGAATTTATCTAAAAAGGGAATTTTTCTCTCCGTCGGGTAATTATTTAAAAATATTTTAAAAAAATTCATTTTATAAAATAATTAAATTAACATAAATCAACATTGTATAAATATATACTCAAAATGCTTGGAAAAAAAAATAAGAAAATCAACTCAAACAAATTTGTAACAAATAAATAAAACAAAAAATTAATTCAACTAAAAAAATTCATATGAAAAAAATGAAGTTGCAATTGCTAAAAATTTAAAAATCCTATAAAATAAATCAAATAAAAATTAATCTCATATAAAAAGAAAAAAATCTCACAACAACATTTATACAATTATTAAGAACAAAATCAATTAAAAATAAAATAAAAAAACAAATATAGTGAAAAAAATCATGAAAATATAAGAAAAAAGAAAAATCTTACCTTAATGTACTTGCAAGTGAAGTTAAGGAAAAAAAAATTGTAAAGCATATTAATTAAAAAAAACTAAGAGGATAAAAGAAGAAAGAAGAAGAAGACATACCCGAGCATGGAGGAAAAGAGAAGGAGATGAGGAGAGAAAAGAAGAGAAAGAAATATATATTGATGTTTTTTACATATAGTGAAGAAGAAGAAGAAGAAGAAGAAGAAGAAGAAGAAGAAGAAGAAGAAGAAGAAGAAGAAGTAGTAGTAGAAGAAGAAGAAGAAGAAGAAATAATGAGCCTGTCTCTTGTGAAATAAGCGGATTCAGGTGTTTTATTGGGGCGCGTTACCGACGGATTTACCGACGGATAATTAAATATTAATATTTTTTTAATTATTTCATCGGTAATTTCGTCGGTAATGTTTATTTTAAATTTTCAATTTGTAAAAAGTTTTCAGAAACCGCCAAAAATTACCGACGATTTTTCAATCCGTCGGTGATTCCGTCTGTAATATTTAAATGAAAATTTTAAATCAATTGAATTTTTTCAAAAAACCGCCAAATAACACCGATGAATTTTCAATCCGTCGGTGATTTTGTCCGTAAATAACAACAATTAACAGTGCAATTGGAAAGTGAATAGTCCTGGAGTTCTCTGGAAAATACTGACGGAAAATTCCGTCGGTAATTCCCTTTGTAATTGACATGATGAACAGTGTTCACATTTTACCAACGGATTTACCAGCGAAATTACCGACGGAAAAAATTCCGTCGGTAATTCCGTTGGTAAAAAATGACACGTCATTATTTTTTTTTTGCTTTGTTTTAATTTTTTTTTCCCACGGTAAATCCCTCAGTATATACCGAGGAATATTTCTGTCGGTAAATTCCCTCGAAAATTTACCGACGGGAATATTCCCTCGGTATTTCTGTTTGTATTTATTGATTTTCTGGTAGTGATTATTGTAATGAATAACAATTTATGTCTCGAGAGTGTTTTAGATTATATATATATATATATATATATATATATATATATATATATATATATATATATATATATATATATATATATATATATATATATATATATATAGCGGTGCCAAATAAGATATGTTTCCATATACCTTTTTATTTTAAAACTAAATAAATTCATTATCAAATTATTCTAGAGATTAATTTGTTTTTGTCCCGTTTCATCCCAACTGAAAGACTATAAAAAAATTAGTAACCAAAATTATCAAAAAATGTTAAATAAATGATAAATGGGTACATATTTGTTTTTTCTATTGAGATCAAATTGTTCAAAGAAAATTGATTACCAGAACCTCATGGAAAGTCAATTGTAATTTTTATTATTTATAATATGATTTCTATAGAATTCTAGAAAATTTTCCATACCATATGTCGCACGTGTGCGGCGTTGCGGCGAAAATATAATTGGGTTTGTTTCCATTTTAAATCTACAATGTAAATCTATATCTATTTGGCAAATATGGGGAGACAAGGAATTCTTGTCGTTCATTGGTAGAAAATGGAATGGGAGTCGCCACCTAGTATTTTGGTCACTAGGAACCCTAACTGGTCTCAGAGATCGGGTACGGGGACTGGTTGCGTAAAGGGAAGGTATTAGCACCCCAAATACGCCTTACCTAAGGTAAGCTGCATTGTTTGATTGTCTGATAAAAACTAAGGTGTTATTGTGTTTCTAGTTGTTGGTCAGTCCATGGTTCAAGAAAAATCCTTCTCGGTAAGGAGGTGTTTATCTCATCGGGTAAAATCCTAACTGTTCTAACGTCTATACAAAAAACTTATTTTTAATATTAGGAATACGTTTTACGTATAAATTCATAATCCCAAATACTATAAGAAGACAAAAAGAATTTTTTAGAATTTTTGAAATATTGGCCTAGTTCTCATGGCTTGAATAAACTGGTTATTAAAGCCAAAGTGCATGCTAATACATATATTATTTTGAAATTTCCTTTGTTGTGTGAAAATACGATGTCATAATATTTATATATATATATATATATATATATATATATATATATATATATATATATATATATATATATATATATATATATATTAGAGAGACTAGGCCGTATGCATGAAAACAAAACATTTTTTTGTTTTTATAAACTTTTTTTTTTTCTTGAAAAAAAACGGGTATTTTAATACTAGATTTGTATCTTTACGGTATAAAAATACAAACAAATATTAAGTCATTTTGATAAATATATGCAGGAAAATCAACAATATTTTTAAGGATTTTTCATAATTTTTTGAAAGTAAAATATATTTTTTGTTTAAATTTTTTTTGATGTTTTTGACGAAAACCGGGTATTTTAATACTAGATTTGTATCTTTACGGTATAAAAAATACAAACAAATATTAAGTCATTTTGATAAAAATATGCAGGAAAATTAACAATTTTTTTTTTCAAAGATTTTTCAGAATATCTTTTTTTTTAATTAATTAATATATATATATATATATATATATCCATATATATATATATATAAATAATATAAAACAATATAGTAAATAATATAATATATTATGCGGGCTGGGCCGGCCCAACTAACTGGGCCGGACTCATCCCAAAAAGGTTGGGCCGATCTCGGCCCAACAAGATTTCTCTTTAGTCTGGGCCAGACCCGGCCCAGACATGCAAGGCTGGGCCGGAATCGGTCTGGCCCAGAAATACATCAAAGCTGGGCCAGAAGCCTGGCCCAGCAAAAGACCCAATGGGGGGGGGGAATTATTTTTCCCCTCCCCTCCTCCTGCATGCAGAACGATTCTGCATGCAGGAGGAACACTCAGGCAGCAAAAAAATGCAGGGGAAAAGAAGACTTTACCTGGCGTGGAGGAGGCAGTGACTTGCTGATCGGAATGCTTCGCGGGTGATGCTGTGGTGGAGGCCGGTGGCGCTGTCGTGGCTCACGGACGGCGACTCTAGCAGCGGTGCTACTGCTTCAAGCGGTTCGGCGACGTTCCCTCGGTTCGTTGCTTTGTTTTTGTTTTCTAAGTTCTCTCCCGGTTTCAAGCTTTCCCTTCCTCTCCGTTTGTGTTTATCAGTGGTTCTCTTTTGTTCGGTTCGTTCTCTCCCTTCGGTTCGTTCTCTATTTCTCTTCGTTTCCTCTTCGTTCGTCCTTCAGTTCCTCTTATCGTTCTCCCCCCCCGTGAACTGGTCTTCAGAGCAGTATTTATAGAGTAAAGGGTAGCGGGGGTGTCATTATGGCTGCTTGGGGAGCGGGGCAGCATCGGTTTGGTTGGTGGGCGCGGCTGGCAAGGCGCGGCGCCCCTGACTTCTCATCATCACGGCGCTTGGGGTTTCGAGTCTTCTGCAGGGCAAGCGGATCGCAGGGAGTAATGAAGAAAGAGGAAAAAAAAAAATGCTTCCTCTTCCCCTGCTGCACGTCCAGGGGAAGAAGAAAGGGGAACAGTGTCGTTCAAAACGACACCGTTTTGTCCTTTTTTTTTTTTTTTACATGAAACGGTGTCGTTTTGGACAAAACGCGCCGTTTCATTTAAATGTGGCGCCAGAACGTGTCCATTTTCAAATCAGCCCTCAATTTTCTTTTGTTCATTTCAATTGCATCCTTCGAAAATTCAATTGCCGCCCTCATATTTGGCCGCCTTTTCCACTTTGATCCTTGTCCTCTGATTTATGCAATTTGACCCTCAATTGATCAATAAACTTTCAATTTCTTCAATTAGGCCCCTGAATCAATTCAATACAGCCCCCTCTATCTTCGCGCCTTTTCCAAATTGGTCCCTGGTTTCGGATTTTCACAATTAAGCCCCTAATTGGCCATTAAACTTCAATATTTATGCAATTAAGCCCCTGATTTGACCTAATAAATTTCTAAAAAATATATTTTGGTCCCAGAACTTAAATTTCTTCTAATTAAAGCCCAAATTGACTTAAAAATCAATTTTTCTTGCACTCAAATCCTCTATAAAATTCAATTAAAAAATCCAATTAAGTCCATAAACCTCCAAATTTGGACTTTCCTCCTCAAAAAATCAAATTTTCTTATCCACCAGGGCTCTCATCATTCAAGAATATATTGTCAAAAATCCATCTTTGTATTTTTAACCTCTTTGACTAATTTTTCTGACCGTTTTCTGGGCGCTTCATGCCTCCTGTTATTTTTCTAACCTCTTTTGGCTATTTATTTTATTTTTTATGGGGATCCAAAAATGGGTTACAACAGATGCCCCCTCTTTATAATGCTTACGGAGCAGGGGTTTTGCGCAATAAGTTTTATAAAGATAAACCCAAAATAGAACTCCTGAAACTGATCTGGTTGGTGCTTGATTGATTTGCAACTTTGTCTTTACAGCAATCCTCATCAGCCCCAAAAAACTATGATCCCTTCTGGCGATCTCTTTAAACCAAAATCTATAATTGTAGCTTACTCAACTTGGAATCCCATCTGGCGATTCCCCCTTTTTAAAAAAACATGAAATATGAGGTCCCATCTAGCGACCTCCAAACAGCAAAATATGAGATCCCTTATGGCGATCTCCTTTAATTAACTTGGAATCCCATCTGGCGATTTCTTTTAACCAACATGAAATATGAGGTCCCATCTGGCGACCTCCAAATAGCGAAATATGAGATCCCTTCTAGCGATCTCCATCAATCAACTTGGAATCCCATCTGGCGATTCCTTTTAACCAACATGAAATATGAGGTCCCATCTGGTGACCTTCAAATAGCGAAATACGAGATCCTTTCTGGCGATCTCCTTTAATCAACTTGGAATCCCATCTGGCGATTCCTTTTAACCAACATGAAATGTGAGGTCCCATCTGGCGACCTTCAAATAGCGAAATACGAGATCCCTTCTGGCGATCTCCTTCAATCAACTTGGAATCCCATCTGGCGATTCCTTTTAACCAACATTTGAGGTCCCATCTGGCGACCCTCAAATAGCGAAACACGAGACCCCTTCTGGCGATCTCCTTCAACTTGGAATCCCATCTAGCGATTCCTTTTATTCAAAGCTGAAATATGAGGTCCCTTCTGGCGACCTCTTTTGACCAATATCGAAATACGAGATCTCTTCTGGCGATCTCAAACAACTTGGAATCCCATCTGGCGATTCCTTATTACCAAAGCTGATATCAATGTCGTTCTTTCCGATGACAGGGTTTGAAACTTTCATTTTCTCTCCTTTTGTTTTTTTCTAATGGGTTCTTCTCGTTATTCCAGAATCAAGACCGTTTTGCTATCATTAACTCAATGATTTTTTCTTCGTCCACAATCTTGTTGGATTACAATAAAGACTCTTCCTGTAACGATCCAAACAAAAAATATGCATGCAATGATTTACGATTAGATACCATGCATGCATTCGTACCTGGTTTTGAAACATAGGTCCCATCATCATCTTCTTGTATTTCATGAATCTCCCTCTTGCCATGAACTTGCTTTTGAAGTCGCATGCTAGATTCCTTTCTCGTGCTGCCTCGTTTTACCTATCATATCTTTGAGAAGAAATCTTCGACTTTTTACAGTAGCCTTTTTTTTCTCAAAATGTATGACTTGTCATTGCCTCTTTGTCATGCTTTTGTCAAATGCTTTATCTTTTTCAAATCTACGGGCTCTCCTCCCGTTTTGAAAACACGTAAAACTTTCCATGAAATATCTTTTATTGCCCCCAGTGTGGAGTGTGATCCTAGTCCGGGTTTTTATAAAGAAGAAATTCATTCCAGCTCAAACAGGATCACCAACGATAACTCTTTAGAGAGTGAAAGGATAATAATTTTTCTCATTTTTTTTTCATTATTATTTAAAAAAATGCACATTTTTGGGATTGACAAACTCTATTTTTGTCTTGAAAGAAATTTACAGGTGATTTATCAATTCATTATGCTATCTAGAGGTAACGTTGTACTTCAAGGGTAGCTTTTCTTAAATTTCATATTTGACCACTTTATGATATTTTCTTTGTAACCACTCAACCTTTTAAAAATTGCATAATCTCATCATTTATTTAAAGAAAAGGTGGGCTCAAAGACAAACACAAAATCTAGCTGACATTATGAGCCTTGATTGTCAACTAGAGAAAATAAAAGCAAATAAAAACAGTGACAAAAGCATGCTAAGGCAAATAAAGTTGGTTTACATTTTGAAAACTACGGGAACTTCTTGGGTCACCCCGTTCTGAAACTTCTCTATTTGCGTAAAAAGGTCTTGGCGGAGACTTTTTCTAGTGTGTGGACAATCAACCGTAGTGGCGCTTCATCTTCTTCCCCTACGTGTGTTTTCTTGTCATCTCCTTCGATCTCACCTTCTTCATTATTAACAATTCTTGACCAAGGTTTTCCAACCCTTTATCCACTATTACTTGCGTCGTGGCTAGGCAATGGTTTTGAACTGATGTTGGGTGGGTCTTCGAATGACACCCATCCTATCCTATTGAGCTCCAACAACCTTTTCTTGAAAGCGTAGCATGTTTCAAGACCATGCCCAGGGATACCAGCATGGTACTCGCAAGTCAACTCGGGCTTGTACCAGATGGGGAATGGTGGTTGTAGTGGTAATGTGGGGATATGAGCTATTTGTCCAATGCTCAATAGTTTGGCATACATGTCCTTCAAAGGCATGGGTAATGGTGGTAGTTGTTCTGAAATGTATCTTGTGTTTGGTCTTTGGTGGTTGTTTTGGTTATTTGGCTGGTTATTTGCTCGATTAGGTGAAAAATGTTTGTTAAAGTTTATGTGGGCAACATGAGAGGTAGGTATTTGTGGGTTATATGAATCCATTATCTTGCTATTGGACCCACCGTCGAAGTTGTGACCTTCTATTTTTCTTCCAATAAAACCCTTCGTTTGCAATGGCTCAACTATGCGTCCAGCTTTAATCCCTTGCTCTATTCTTTCCGCTATGCGTACAACATCATAGAAATGCTGAGCTGAGCTACCCATTAAATGCTCATAATATGGTGCCTTGAAGGTATTGGCAAACAAAGTCACCATCTCTGTTTCTATTAAAGGGGGTTGGACATGCATTGCCTCATCCTTCCACCTTTGCGCGTATGCCCTTACTGACTCTTGGCTTCTTTTCTCCATTGACATTAGACTTGTTCGATCTGGAGCGATTTCCATGTTAAACTTGTACTGTTTAAGGAAAGCTTCCACCAAGTCTCTCCAGCTCCTGATCCTGACATTATCTAACCTCATGTACCAGCTCAAAGCAGATCCTGTGAGGCTATCTTGAAAGAAATAGATAAGCAATTTATCATCACGGATTACCTCTGCCATTTTGTTGCAGTAAGATCGAAGATGAGTGTTTGGGCACTCCAAACTAGTGTACTTAATGAAATTGGGTATCCTAAAATCCTTGGGCACCACAATGTTCGGTACCAGACATACTTCGGCTGCTCGCATAGGGTCAAACCAGTCATTACCCTCAACTGCCCTTAATCTTCCAAAGCAAATAGCTTGTCCTGGTCCATCAAACTAGGAGACCTATTATCCGGGGTTCTCTCCACTGTTAAGTCAACAGTGACTGGAGGATGAGTTGGCTGGATAGGGGTGATAGGCACAAAATGTTGTTCATTGGCCGAGTTTGCCCCCTGGTTTTGAGATGCTTGAGGGACGTGAGCTGCTGGCGCTCCTTCAGGTGGTTGTGCTGATGTTCCCTCCCCATTCTTAGCTCTTAGAAGTTGCTCGAGCAGGTCAGTCAACCGAGCAACTTCGCTTTTTACGGATTCCAACTCGGTCTGATAATGTGACTCTAAGTGAGCTCTTCCTTCGTTCTCCATCCTTGATCTGGACCGGGTGTGGTGGACTTTAGATGTGGGACCTATGTTTCACGATCTGGCGCATATGATAATTTAAAAACAAAATGCGTGATGAAAATATGATGCACATGTGATATGTATTTTTTAGAGCTAATTCATGACTTTTGTAATCCTTTTGCCAAGTTCTTATCATAACAGCTTTACTAAAATAAAAACAGATCTCAAAAACCTGCATTGATGAGTTTAACATTTATTAATCATGATGCAAATGAAAGTAGGATATATAACCTAAGGACAAGCTCTATTCATTAAGTGAGAGTGGGTAGTTTTTCTATCTTGTCTTGAAAGGTCTCATATCTGCCCAGTGACGTTCTTCGTAAAGACAATATGAGGGCGTTGCAAGGAACAGTTAAGACACGTATGCCCACCATTACCAAGCAGGCACTCAGATATGAGTTGGGTGTTTCACGCATTTGAACCCTGACCAATAGTCTTAGGGCAAATCGCTAATTCCCCACTTAACTTAAGGCTTGTGTGTGCTTCTCAAAATAAAACAAGTGATGCATGAGACAATTTTATACAATGCACGAACAATACGCGTAAAATAAAAACAGATACACAAATAAATAAGAGGAAAGGCATATTAACAATAAACACATAAAAACACAAACAAATCAGACAAAAACAAAGCTTAGTCTACAAGGTCCCCAGTGGAGTCGCCATTCTGTCGCACGTGTGCGGCGTCGCGACGAAAATATAATTGGGTTTGTTTCCATTTTAAATCTACAATGTAAATCTATATCTATTTGGAAAATATGGGGAGACAAGGAATTCTTGTCGTTCATTGGTAGAAAATGGAATGGGAGTCGCCACCGAGTATTTTGGTCACTAGGAACCCTAACTGGTCTCAGAGATCGGGTACGGGGACTGGTTGCGTAAAGGGAAGGTATTAGCACCCCAAATACGCCTTACCTAAGGTAAGTTGCATTGTTTGATTGTCTGATAAAAACTAAGGTGTTATTGTGTTTCTAGTTGTTGGTCAATCCATGGTTCAAGAAAAATCCTCCTCGGTAAGGAGGTGTTTATTTCATCGGGTAAAATCCTAACCGTTCTAACGTCTATACAAAAAACTTATTTTTAATATTAGGAATACATTTTACGTATAAATTCATAATCCCAAATACTATAAGAAGACAAAAAGAATTTTTTAGAATTTTTGAAATATTGGCCTAGTTCTCATGGCTTGAATAAACTGGTTATTAAAGCCAAAATGCATGCTAATACATATATTATTTTTGAAATTTCCTTTGTTGTGTAAAAATACGATGTCATAATATTTATATATATATATTAGAGAGACTAGGCCGTATGCATGAAAACAAAACATTTTTTTTTATAAACTTTTTTTTTCTTGAAAAAAAACGGGTATTTTTAATACTAGATTTGTATCTTTACGGTATAAAAAATACAAACCAATATTAATTCATTTTGATAAATATATGCTGGAAAATCAACAATATTTTTAAGGATTTTTCATAATTTTTGAAAGCAAAATATATTTTTTGTTTAAATTTTTTTGATGTTTTTGATGAAAACCGGGTATTTTAATACTGGATTTGTATCTTTACGGTATAAAAATACAAACAAAATATTAAGCCATTTTGATAAAAATATGCAGGAAAATCAACAATTTTTTTTCCAAAGATTTTTCAGAATATCTTTTTTTAATTAATTTTTTATATATATATATATCCATATATATAAAAATAATATAAAACAATATAGTAAATAATATATATATATAATGTGGGCCGGCCCAACTAACTGGGCCGGACTCAGCTCGAAAAGGTTGGGCCGATCTCGGCCCAACAAGATTTCTCTTTAGTCTGGGCCAGACCCGGTCCAGACATGCAAGGCTGGGCCAGAATCGGTCTAGCCCATAAATACATCAAAGCTGGGCCAGAAGCCTGGCCCAGCGAAAGACCCAATGGGGGGGGAATTATTTTTCCCCTCCCCTCCTCCTGCATGCAGAACGATTCTGCATGCAGGAGGAACACTCAGGCAGCAAAAAAATGCAGGGGAAAAGAAGACTTTACCTGGCGTGGAGGAGGCGGTGACTTGCTGATCGGAATGCTTCGCGGGTGATGCTGTGGTGGAGGCCGGTGGCGCTGTCGTGGCTCACGGACGGCGACTCCAGCAGCGGTGCTACTGCTTCAAGCGGTTCGGCGACGTTCCCTCGGTTCGTTGCTTTGTTTTTGTTTTCTAAGTTCTCTCCCGGTTTCAAGCTTTCCCTTCCTCTCCGTTTGTGTTTATCAGTGGTTCTCTTTTGTTCGGTTCGTTGGCTGCTTGGGGAGCGGGGGTGTCATTATGGCTGCTTGGGGAGCGGGGCAGCATCGGTTTGGTTGGTGGGCGCGGCTGGCAAGGCACGGCGCCCCTGACTTCTTATCATCACGGCGCTTGGGGTTTCGAGTCTTCTGCAGGGCACGCGGATCGCAGGGAGTAATGAAGAAAGAGGAAGAAAGAAGAGAAAACAAAACGCTTCCTCTTCCCCTGCTGCACGTCTAGGGGAAGAAGAAAGGGGAACAATGTCGTTCAAAACGACACCGTTTTGTCCTCTTTTTTTTTTTTTACATAAAACGGCGTCGTTTTGGACAAAACGCGCCATTTCATTTAAATGTGGCGCCAGAACGTGTCCATTTTCAAATCAGCCCTCAATTTTCTTTTGTTCATTTCAATTGCATCCTTCGAAAATTCAATTGCCGCCCTCATATTTGGCCGCCTTTTCCACTTTGATCCTTGTCCTCTGATTTATGCAATTTGACCCTGAATTGATCAATAAACTTTCAATTTCTTCAATTAGGCCCCTGAATCAATTCAATACAGCCCCCTCTATCTTCGCGGCTTTTCCAAATTGGTCCCTGGTTTCGGATTTTCACAATTAAGCCCCTAATTGGCCATTAAACTTCAATATTTATACAATTAAGCCCCTGATTTGACCTAATAAATTTCTAAAAAATATATTTTGGCCCCAGAACTTAAATTTCTTCTAATTAAAGCCCAAATTGACTTAAAAATCAATTTTTCTTGCACTCAAATCCTCTATAAATTCAATTAAAAATCCAATTAAGTCCATAAACCTCCAAATTTGGACTTTCCTCCTCAAAAAAATCAAATTTTCTTATCCACCAGGGCTCTCATCATTCAAGAATATATTGTCAAAAATCCATCTTTGTATTTTTTAACCTCTTTGACTAATTTTTCTGACCGTTTTCTGGGCGCTTCATGCCTCCTGTTATTTTTCTAACCTCTTTTGGCTATTTATTTTTATTTTTTGTGGGGATCCAAAAATGGGTTACAACACCATAAATAATATACATTTAATTGGGTTTTGAAAAATATAGCCTCGTTGATTAAAATTAAATTTGGCCTTATATATTTTTTTTTCATAAAAATATTATTATTATTATTATTGTTATTACTATTTCATCACAGAGCTTTTTAAGGAAACTTCATTAAGCCTAGGGCATGTTTGTTTCTCGGAAAGTAGTTTTTGGAAAACCATTTCCCAAACTTTCTTGTGTTTGTTTGTCATTAGGAAAGTTGGTTAACGGAAAACACTTTCCGGTTAACGGAAAATGCTTTCTAGTCAACGGAAAATATTTTTCGGTCAACGGAAAACACTTTTCAGTCAAAGAAAAATTTGGCTTGGTTTTTAGGAAAGTATTTTCCCTTTTAGATGTGTTTGTTTTCCGGAAAGTGGTTTCCGGGAAATCACTTTCCAAACTTTTTTGTGTTTGTTTGCCATTAGAAAAGTTGGTCAACAGAAAAAACTTTCCAGTAAAAGGAAAATTTTGCTTGGTTTTTAAGAAAGTGTTTTCTTGAAAATTTAAGCCGAAAACACTTTCCGGATGTTGTGAAAAATTTAGAAATGTTATTATTTTTACTGATTATATCAAATTTGATCCTCAAACTTTTGATTACTATATTTTTTTTTTTTTGAATATTTATTTTTCAATTTCATCTCTTAAAATTTTATTTTTATATTAACTTTGGTCCTTATTTTTATAATTGTTATTTGCTTTTTCCTTATCATTTTTTTATTGAAATTTTTTATCTATCAAATTTGGTACTCATTCTTTTGATTGTTACTTATTTATTTGGAATAATTTATGAAATGTTGATTATTATTATTATTTTAATTTCTTCATCTTTCATTTTTTTTTAATTTTTTAGATTTGATCTCTATTATTTTGATTATTATTTATTTTACTTGATATAATTAATGAAATTATATATATTTTTTCAATTTCATTCTCATTCAACTTTTTAATTTGTAAGATTTGTTCCTCATTATTTTAATAAACTTAAGAAAAATAAAATATTAATAAGTTATTTTCCAGCTTATTTTTCATGACATAACCAAACACTGGAAAGTGTTTTCCAACTTATTTTTTATTACACTATTAAATATCAGAAAATTCTTTTTTAAAATTCACTTTTCTCGAAATTCACTTTCTAAAAAAAACCTATTTTCTTGTAAATAAACGGGTCTAGAAATAGAAAGAGAGCTCGGCTTTAACGGGGCTTCTCCCAAAACATTCAGCCTGTCCTTTCCCAGCCCAACCCTTACGACCCAACATATCTCAAACCCTAACCGCCACCACCAGGTCTACCAGCACATAAATTTACAACACAACCCCAACAAACCACCCAAAAAGAACTCCAACCCAAGGAGATTACTGTACTTTAAATACAAATACAAAATCAGAGGGGGTTTCGTCAGAGACCATGTTTTTGCAAGAAAGCCCGGAAACCTGATCCGAATCGTGAAGCATCAAAGAAAGCCCTTGAACATAAGAAAGAAATCATTGTTTGGGATATGAGGGAGTGAATGCTTGTGCCAAATGGGATGGGATTAAGTTTTCAGTTTTGCTGTGATGAATGAAGTTGCTTTTTGGTAGTTGAAACTAAGTTCATTTCAGATTGAGTTATTTGTTGAACTTTTGAACTGATGGGTTGGAGCTTAGGCCTCTGGGTTGAATGAAAAGTTCAAATTCTTGTGTGACAATGGAGATGGGGGCCATGAGATTAAGATTGCGATGAGGGATCTTGGTGGTTTAGTGGGTTATTGTAGGGAATAGGGATTAGGGGATTTGGGTGTTTTAGTGAAGATAGGCAATTTCATCAGTTTTTGGAACGACGAGGAGTAACTCCTTGTGCTGAATAGGGTGTGTTTAAGTTTCCAGTTCTGCCGGGATGCATGAAGTTGTTTTGTGTTGGTAGAAACTAGTTCAATTCTGATTGAGTTGTATTTTGAGTTTTTGTACTGGAGCGCTGGAGTTTAGGCCTCTGGGTCGATGTTATAGCATGCTTGAATTGTCATTTATTTGCTAGAATTTTGAATTTTGTGTGATAATAGGATGAGGACCATAAGGGTAAGACTTCAATAAGGGATGTGTGTGGTTTGGTGGGTTATTGTAGGGAACAGTGATTGGAGAATTAGGGTGTTTTGGTGAAGATAGGTGCTTCCATCAGTTTTGGGGATGTTGGGGAGTGATTGCTCATGCTGAATGGGATATGATTAAATTTCAAGTTTTGTTGGATGGATGGAGTTATTTTTGGTTGGTGGAAACTGGAGACCAAGTTCGTTTCTGATATATTGGAACTTTTGTACTATTGTGTTGACCTTGGATTGGTGCTGTAGTACTGTTGTCATTGTTTCTACAACCATAAACCGTTATAATATTTCCTGGTGTCTTCAAACGTGCCATTTGTTCTCTAGGCTGTCTATACTTTGTTGGCTGCTACCATGCAACAAATACTCAGTTTCTAATGACAACTGAATACATGAAAATATCCATCAAATGGAGTATATTTGAGTCTCTTGAATATCATAAACTAATGGCACATGATTAATAGTTACATTTATATGAGTCCACTTTTTTTGAAAATGATACTATGTGAACGCCAATGTTCAGTAATAGCCTCCTGCGTGACTGACTTGACAGTTACATAGTTGGAAGAAATTAAATTTGAAGACTTGGCCTTGAACCAATATGATTGCTATAACTGGGAAACATAGATATTAGTTCTTTCTATGCCTAATGAAATTTGGTTCTTTCTATGCCTAATGAAATTTGGATCGAAAACCAAATTTTCAATTATGAAGCCTTCTGATGGCAATTGCTTTGTGGAAGATTTAAACTGCTTCGTAACAATCAAGCCTATCCTCTAAACACTATCCAATATGGCCATGTTCTCATGTTGAAAATATAATTGATTGGAATAGAGGCTTTAAAATTTATGGTCGGTTTAATGGTATATCAATATGCTGCATTTGTATATTTTTATTTTTCAATTGGACGATTGGAATCTATCAAGCAAGCTTTGTATGAACTGGTGATTCTTCCTCTGCGGAAACCTGAGCTCTTCTCACATGAGAAACTTCTTGGTCCACAAAAGGGGGTATTGTTATATGGACCTCCAGGCACCGGGAAGACCATGCTTGCAAAAGTTATTATCAGAGAGTTTGAAGCTGTTTTGATAAATATGAGGATCTCTAATCTGATGAGCAAGTGGTTCGGTGATGCACAAAAGCTCGGCGAGTATAGATCGCATTTGAATTGCCTCTCATGTGCTTGAGCTTTGTCTTGCATTTAGCAAAACAATGATGGTTTAAAATTATTGCCTTGTTATTCTAAAACTTGCTGTCACCCACCGACTATGTTGAGTGAAATTTAGTTTCACTTTGATAAGTACTTTGGGAACATTCTTAACTAAGATTGAACATTCCTAACTTGTCCTTTTTGAGATCTTTATTAGCAGCAACATTATTTTGAATGCTTTATTAGCTTTAATAAACAGGGCACTGTAGCTTGCTTATCTAATGGATCTTACTCCGATGAACGAGCTTGTGAAATGATCAAAATATTGGTATTTTTGTTGCTGTGTGGTATTTTTATATATCCTGCATCAGGGATATAACAGAAGTAACTGAATGGCATGCACTCTTGCAATTGTGAAAGTGGTCATCTTTGTGTTGAAACCATCCCTCATTACATTCTTTTCTGCACCTGAATCCAAGCAAGTTAAGCCCAGTTAGATGGCCGGTTTTCATTCCACAGGTCACCCCATCCCACAAGCAGCAATCTGTACCCTCTTTCCACGACTCTGTCTTGGGATGCTGGCAATTCCATGAAGCAGAGCTATTAATGGAAAAGGATTCTTTGAATTGGAGCAAAGAAAGACTTTGTCATGAGCACAAAAATGAGATGAAGAAATTGTTGAAAGGAAATGGAAGAGAAACAGAATGAAAGAGAGGGACGGTGGTGAAAACCCATGTTTGGCCTTACAGGATTTAGTATATTTGGGAGAGATGAGGAATAAAGAAAGGCATTGTTTGTATATTTAGTAGTATATTTATAGACAAAGCAATCTTAGGTTGTATACCGACGAAATCGAAGTCACTGACCGACCAAATCTCAAGTACAAGAGTGAGTAGTAATTATATATCGTTTCTCGTGACCCAAAAGTACTCTTTGTGCGCGTTCGGTAATGTAGAACAGTTTAAAAATCGTAACAGCTTAATTTGAATGTTCAGAGATGTTTTTCCAAATTGTATTTAGCAATGAGGTTTATGCGAAGATTGCTTTGCCCACTAAAATATAATTTCCAAGAAATTCACAGCAGAGTTAAAGAGTCATTGTTAGACAATTGACATTTTGTTTCATGTTGTTTAATCAAGTATTGTCTGTTTTCTTTTCTTTCATTTCTGTTTTGATTTTGTTAAAGTAAATCTCTTGTTTTTCTGATGTTGTTGCTGAGATTAGTGGCAGCATATTCTCCACTATAGTTAGTGGCTAGTGACAGCATATTATCCACTACAGTTAGTGGCTGATAACTAGGGATGTTTGTTAAGCTTTCTCATGTATTTAAAGACATGCAGTTAATGAAATACTCACTGAGACATTTTATCAAACACCTTGTGTGTAATTCGTGTTCTTCAATACCAGCATTGTTGTTCTTGATTGTGCATCCCTTCACCTGCACAAAACACAGCAACACAATTGTCAACAGTGGTATCAGAGCATCTCAGATCTTACAGGACCAAAACACCTTTTTTTTTCAAAATCTCAAAAATAACATCCAACAACTTACTTTTAAACTCCCCCATTATATTTACTGGTGAAAACTACCATATTTGGTCAGTGAAGATGCAAGCTTTTCTTGAAGCTTATGATCTTTGGGAAATTGTTTCCGAAGACAAACCAGTAGCTCCCTTACCAACAAATCCCACTATGGCTCAAATCAAGTTCAGTAGTGAGGAAAAGGCAAAGAAATCCAAGGCGAAATCAATCATCCAAAATGCTGTGGCAGAAAGCATTTTCTACAGAATTATGGCATGTAATTCAGCCAAAGAGGCTTGGAACAAACTAAAAGAAGAATACCAAGGCAGTGACAGAACAAGGCAAATGCAAGTGCTGAATTTGAAGAGAGATTTTGAGGCACTTAACATGCAAGAAGATGAAACAATCTATAAGTATTCTGATCGAATTTCACTAATTATCAACAACATCAGATTACTTGGAGAAGACTTTCCTGACAGTAGGATTGTGGAGAAGGTTCTTGTGACTCTTCCTGAGAGGTTTGAATCCAAAATCTCCTCTCTAGAAGAATCAAAGGACCTCAGTAAAATCTCATTAGGTGAACTAATGAGTGCTCTTCAAGCACAGGAGCAACGAAGAACAATCAGGCAAGACAGATTGACTGAAGGAGCCTTTTATGTGCAAAAACAACAAGCTGGAAAAGGAAAGAAGTTGCCTAATCTGAGATTCAAAGGCAGAAATGAAGGGGGCACCACTAGTGAAGCTTCAAAACAAAAGAAGTTTCCTCCTTGCACTCACTGCAAAAGAAACACACATTCAGAAAAATATTGTTGGTGGAGGCCAGATGCAATTTGTGGAAATTGCAAGCAATCAGGGCACATCACAAAGGTCTGCAAGTTCAAAAAATCAGATCCAAAACCCTCAACAAGCTCACCTAGCAGATGAAGTTGATACACAGGAGGAGCAATTCTTTGCTGTCACTTGTTTCTCAACAAATGATCCAGCTGATACTTGGCTTATTGACAGTGGATGCACACATCATTTGTGCAATGATGCTGGAATGTTCAAAACCCTTGATGAATCTTACAAATCCAGAGTAAAGGTTGGCAATGGAGAATTTCTGGAGGTCAAAGGCAGAGGGTCAGTAAATGTTCAAACAAGTTCAGGTATCAAAATCATTCCTGATGTGTTATTTATACCTGAAATCAGTCAAAATTTGTTGAGTGTTGGACAAATGATGGAGAAAAACTATTCTCTTCAGTTTAAGGATCATAAATGCATTATCTTTGATCCTTCTGGAGAACAAATGTTCTGTGTAAAGATGAAAAACAGAAGCTTTGTTGTTGACTGGGATAAAGTATCCAATCATGCATATGTGAGTGCTACTCAGGATATTTCAAATCTTTGGGCATAAAAGATTTGGACATTTCAATCAAAAGGGCTTGTCAATTTTGAAACAAAAGGAAATGGTTGAAGCATTGCCCACATTGAATGGTGAGATTCAATTGTGTGAAACATGTCAACTTGGCAAGCAATCAAGGCCACCATTTCCTAAAAGGCAAGCATGGAGAGCCAGCCAAAAACTTCAGCTCATCCACACTGACGTGTGTGGACCTATGAAGACAGCCTCATTATGTGGTAACAAGTATTTCATTCTTTTTATTGATGATTATACTAGGATGTGTTGGGTGTATTTCATCAAATTTAAGAGTGAAGTATTTACAATCTTTCAAACATTCAAAGCTTTAGTTGAGAATCAAAGTGACATGCTAATTAAATGCTTAAGATCTGACAATGGTACTGAATATACTTCAAATCAGTTTCTTGAGTTTTGCAACAGCAGAGGCATTGTGCACCAGTACACTACACCATATACACCACAACAAAATGGTGTATGTGAGAGGAAGAACAGGACAGTAATGGAGATGGCTAGATGTCTCTTACTTGAAAAGAAAATGCCAAACAAATTATGGGCAGAGGCAGTCAATACCTCTGTTTACTTGCTGAACCGACTTCCAACCAAAGCACTGGAGGACAAGACACCATACGAAGGCTGGAATGGTGTTAAACCTGCTGTAGATCATCTTCGAATCTTTGGCAGCATATGCTATTATCATATAGCTGAGCCAAAGAGGAGCAAACTTGACAACAAAGCTCAAAAGGGAGTTCTTGTGGGTTATGGAATAACAACCAAAGGATACAGAATTCTTTGCTTACAAACAGAGAAGGTAATTCTCAGCAGAGATGTGAAGGTTGATGAAGCAATCACATGGGATTGGGAACATCAGAAAAATATGATTTCTGATCAACCATTCACCATTCAGCCCCAGCCAGTAGCTGATGAATCAGTGGATGATTTTCCAGTTAGAGGCACAAGATCATTGGAAGATATTCACCTAAGATGCAATATGGCAATCCTAGAACCAACCAGCTATACTGAAGCTCAAGAATTTCCAGCATGGAGGAGAGCAATGAAGGCAGAAATGGAAATGATCAACAAAAATGCAACATGGCAGCTGATTGAAAGGCCTAAACATCGCAAGGTGATAGGTGTAAGATGGGTTTTCAAAACAAAACTCAATTCAGATGGGTCAGTATGCAAACACAAGGCTAGATTGGTGGTAAAGGGCTATGCTCAACAATATGGTGTGGACTACCTAGAGACCTTTGCTCCAGTAGCAAGGTATGATACTATTAGACTTCTCATTACACTTGCAACACATAACTCTTGGCAGATTCACCAACTTGATGTCAAGTCTGCCTTCTTGAATGGATTTCTTGCTGAAGAAATCTTTATAGAGCAACCCGATGGGTATGCTGTTAAAGATAAAGAAGATCATGTGTATCTACTTAAGAAGGCCTTGTATGGGTTGAAACAAGCTCCCCGAGCTTGGTATGACAGAATGGACACACATCTGCTTCAACTTGGGTTCAGCAGAAGCCAAAATGAAGCAACTTTGTATGTGAAATCATGTGGTAACCATTTTCTAATTGTATCTATTTACGTAGATGATATGCTTATCACAGGAAGTGAACTTGGAATGATCCAAGAGTTCAAAGATGAAATGAAGAAGATGTTTGAGATGTCTGACCTTGGAATGATGAATTACTTCCTTGGAATGGAAGTGATGCAATCCAGCAATAGCATTTTTACATGCCAAAAGAAGTATGCTTCAGACATCCTAAAAAGATTCAAAATGGAGGATTGTAAACCAGTAGGGACTCCTATGACAACAAGTATCAAGCTTAGCAAGGATGATGAATCTGAAAAAGTGGATGAAAGTTTGTATAGAGGCTTAATTAGCAGCCTTCAATATCTTACAGCAAGTAGACCTGACATATTATTTGCTGTGAGTATTCTTTCAAGGTTCATGCATTCTCCAAGGGAGACTCATTTCATTGCAGCAAAAAGAATACTTAGATACATCAAAGGTACCATTGATCTTGGTATTTTCTGTCCAAAATCATCAGAAGGGGCTGTGGAACTAAAAGGCTATACTGACAGTGACTGGGGAGGCTGTGTTGATGATTCAAGAAGCACTTCAGGGTATTTATTCTCACTCAATTCAGGTGTCTTCACCTGGAGTTCAAAGAAGCAAGAGACAACAACTCAATCCACTGCAGAAGCAGAGTACATTGCTGCTGCCGCTGCTGTCAACCAAGCAATTTGGTTGAGAAAAATGTTAAAGGATTTGGGACATGAACAGGTTGAAGCTACTAAAATCATGTGTGATAACAGTTCTGCAGTATCAATTTCAAAGAATCCAGTCTTTCATGGACGTACAAAGCATATCAAAATCAAGTTTCATTTTATTAGAGAAGTTCAACAATCTAATGAAGTGATGCTGATTCATTGTTCTTCCGAAGAACAACTTGCAGATATATTTACCAAACCACTACCTAAAGAGAGATTTGAGACATTAAGACAAATGATTGGAATTTGTCGTCAAAATGTCAAGGAGGAGTGTTAGACAATTGACATTTTGTTTCATGTTGTTTAATCAAGTATTGTCTGTTTTCTTTTCTTTCATTTCTGTTTTGATTTTGTTAAAGTAAATCCCTTGTTTTTCTGATGTTGTTGCTGAGATTAGTGGCAGCATATTCTCCACTATAGTTAGTGGCTAGTGACAGCATATTATCCACTACAGTTAGTGGTTGATAACTAGGGATGTTTGTTAAGCTTTCTCATGTATTTAAAGACATGCAGTTAATGAAATACTCACTGAGACATTTTATCAAACACCTTGTGTGTAATTCGTGTTCTTCAATACCAGCATTGTTGTTCTTGATTGTGCATCCCTTCACCTGCACAAAACACAGCAACACAATTGTCAACAGTCATCCTCACCTTCTTAGGTCGACTTCAATCCAATCCAGTCAACACGTTCTGGCAATAGCTTTATTGAACCGTTGCTAGAAAACTGACAAACAATGGAGAATGGAGTTTGAAGGTTCTTGCACTCAAGATGCTGTGGGATCGGTCCTCCTAAAAGGTCTCTTTCTTTCAGCATCAACAAGGGAGAATCAATCTTCATTTGGTCTGTCGACCTCCAAGTCTTTGGAACTGAAGGTTCACTTGCAAATATTTCCACACAAGAGTGAGCGTCAGAAACACGGCAATGCTAATTTTCAAAATTGATATTTTTGCAGAAAGTCTGTGTTAACAGATACAGTTCATGCTCTAATTAGAACTTCCTTTGTAGCTCGTTTGTAGCTCGTCTGATGGCAACTGCTCTTGGGGACATCTACCCCGCTATTATTCCTTGCTGGCTTATAAATTTAATACTAATTGGATCCCCCTTCGCATGTACTGATAGATTATGTACTGTGGACTGTTTACTTGAAGGGTTAAGCAATTTATATGTTAGCCAGAAGAAGAAGAAGCATTTCATAGCTTAGAAAATAGCAATGAATATCTGCTAATAGATACAGTTTGTGTGCTCTTCCTTTGCAGCTCGTCTGATGGGAAGTGTACGTTTCTGGGGACTTCTACCACTCGTCCTCGTCTTCTATTATGAAACTCCATGCCAACAAAAGGCAATAATGCAACCCTTGGTACAGATTTTTGCTGGATATCTCCACGCAAGGAGAGCTCCCTTAACTAGTTGATGACTAAAAAAGAGTATTGGACAGAGGGAAACAGGATCGTTCTCAGGTATCATTAGGAATTGTTTCAAGGAGGAAAAAGTATAAGGTTAGGTTTCTTAATGCCAGAGGCAGTTTGACAGAGATGGATAAGGAGGTTAGTGACAACTCTATGGACTCTACTCTTGCCAATGTCAATGGAAGGTTGGAAAATTTGGCAACTTGTACTGAACCCACAATAGTCTATAGCTCTGCACGAGAGGTGGCAGCTACACATCACCTTGGCACTTCTTGGTCCACAAAAAGGGGTATTGTTATATGGACCTCCAGGCACAGGGAAGACCATGCTTGCAAAAGCTATTGTCAGAGACTCTGGAGCTGTTTTTATAAATGTGAGGATCTCTAATCTGATGATCAAGTGGTTTGACGATGCACAAAAGCTCGGTGAGTATAGATCGCATTTGAATTGCCTCTCTTGTGCTTGAGCTTTGTCTTGCATTAGCAAAACAATGATGGTTTAAAATTATTGCATTGTTATTCTAAAACTTGCTGTCACCCACCGATTATGTTGAGTGAAATTTAGTTTCACTCTGATAATGAAAGCAAGGTAGTACTTTGTGAACATTCCTAACTAAGATTAAACATTCCTAACTTGTCCTTATTGAATGATCTTTATTAGCAGCAAGATTTTGTTGGATGCTCTATTAACTTTACAAGAATTGCTTCAATCCGTTCATAACTCTACAACTTTCAAAATACTCCCAGAAACATAGATTTATTTAAGTGCTTTTATAGTTAACACAAACTTGTTACATGAATGAATTCTTTTTCATAGAAGTATTATGTAAACTACAAAAAAAAAATAAAAAATCCAATACTATGAATTGGCCACCCTATTGTTGATCCACTTGATATCTTGTTTGTACTGCAAAATTAGAAAGGTAAGACTGATCAACTGAAATAGTAAACAAAAGATAGCCTAACATAAACTGTGAACATAAAATTTGAAAACTCAAATGCTTGCAAAACTTACTTGAAAATATGAATTGCATTATTTAGTTTCTTCTAGCACCATATCTGCCACCATTCTTCTTTGTTTTTTTGCTCTGGAGATTCCATTTATCTTCAACCATCCTAAAAAACCATGAAGGCTTTTTTGTTCTTAACACAACATATCCCGTTGCAACTCCAAACACAAACCCGCATCCATACCCCGTTGTCACAGCTTTCCATCCAAATCCTTCTCCAAACAATGTTGAATCATCTCCTTCATCAAAGCTTGATGGTGGTAATGATGGTGCCTCATCACCGTAACATTTTTTTAGTACTTGAGATCCACATAAACCCAAGTTTCCTTCAAATGAGCTTGCATCAAAGGTGTTAAATTGCTGTCCACTTGGTATGGGCCCCTCGAGTTGGTTATGTGAAAGGTTTAGGATTGCAAGAAATGTTAGACCCCACAGCTGCGCTGGAATCCTTCCGGTAAGCAAATTTGAAGATAGATCTAATGATTCCAAATTGGTCAAATTTCCTAATGATGATTGGATATGACCTGTAAGGTAATTATGAGAAAGGTTGAGCTGTTGGAGTGCTTTAAGCTTTCCTATCACTTTTGGAATCTCTCCGGTGAAATTGTTATTTGACAAATCAAGTACTCTGATAGTACTTCGGATCTTCGTAAACTCAATTTCTACACCTTTCCATGTCATTTCTATGGAATAGACATAGCCGGTGTAATTTTTTTCCATCATGTAAACCATGTTGTGATCCGAGGTCATCATTGCTTCAAGGCTATTGAAATACCCAATAGGTAATGACCCACTAAAATTGTTGTGAGAGATGTCAAAAATCCGTAATTTAGAGAATGAATTATATGCAGTCGAACCCTTCACAAAACCTTGGAGTTTATTGGATTTTAGGACAAGAATTTGGAGCTTTGGAAGCGTTTCTAGAAAGTAGGGAAATGTATCCTCAATCTTATTGTTGCCAAGATCAATAACTTGCAACATTGTGCAGTTGATGATAGACGGTGGTATTTTCCCTTCTAATTCATTTCCATTGAGGTTGAGATATTCCAAGCTATTATCCTTTGAAAATGTTGAAGGGATAGTGCCTTGAAGATTGTTCATGCCTAGATGCAATACCAAGAGCATGCTACTGAAGTTCCCTAAACATTGTGGCACAGAACCACTCAAGCTGTTGGTGGACAAGTCCAGTATTAGAAGAAATCTCAGCTTGCAAATAGAAGAAGAAATCTCACCTGTCAAATTACTATTGGATGCAAGAATAAGGGTTGTCAAGTTCTCTTGTTTGAAAATCGAACTTGGGATTGGACCACGCAAGTGGTTATTGCTCAAATCAAGGAATCTCAAAGAATCATGTTGGAGTTCACTTATATTACCTATGAAATTATTGTTATGAAGGTCAAGATATTGTAAAGAAGGAAGAGCAAACAAAAAGGATGGTATTGTTCCATTGAACAAGTTACCATATAAAAATAGAAATTGTAGATTTGAAAGGGTATTTAATTGAGAATGGATATGGCCTACTAGTTGATTATTTGATAAACTTAAATATGAAAGATTGACTAGGCTACCTAAAGAATCTGGAACTTGACCCATCAATTTATTGGAAGAGAGAAACAAGGAACGAAGCTGTACAAGGTTTCCAAGTGATGATGGGATCTGACCGCTAAAATTGTTACTTGAAAGGTCTAAAGAGGTGAGTTGTGTGAGATTACCAAGTGATGATGGGATCTGACCGCTAAAATTGTTACTTGAAAGGTCTAAAGAGGTGAGTTGTGTGAGATTACCAAGTGATGATGGGATCTGACCGTTAAAATTGTTACTTGAAAGGTCTAAAGAGGTGAGTTGTGTGAGATTACCAAGTGATGATGGGATCTGACCGTTAAAATTGTTACTTGAAAGGTCTAAAGAGGTGAGTTGTGTGAGATTACCAAATAATGATGGGATCTGACCGCTAAAATTATTACTTGAAAGGTCTAAAAAGATGAGTTGTGTGAGATTATCAAGCAGAGATAGATCTAACTTTATAATATTACTATTACGAAGAGACATATATTCTAATGACTTTAGATTACTGATTAAGTCGTTTTCTAAATAAACTGAAATTCTTGTATTAGAAAGACCCAAATGAGAGAGGACATTACTCAAATTGGATGAAGGAAAAGAGCCAATGAGGCCTTTGTTGTCTGACAGATCCAGTGATTCAAGGTTTGGGAGGAGAAAGATGTTACCCGGGAATTTCCCCTGCAATCCACAATTACTGAGGGAAAGAGATGAAAAGGAAGAGGATAGATTCATCAAGGAACTGGGTACAAGTAGTGATATGTTTACCTGACTCAAATCCAGTTCTCTAAGATTGGTTAGGTTTCGAACAATCTTGTCAAAAGAAATTGGTTCTAGACTCAGATCGTCATTGTCAGATAGATCAAGTGAAACCAATTTGGAGAGATGAGTTATTTCAGACGGAACTTGACCTGCAAAGACTGAGTAATTTAGGTTAAGAAGTGTCAGATTGGAAAACTGGCCAAATCGAGAAGAAATATGGGAGCTTTTGAAATGATTGTCAGAGAGGTCGAGCTTTTGAAGATGATGCAGGGAGAAGAGGGTGCTATTGGAATGGAGGGTGCCATAAAGCATGCTGCAAGCGAGGTCCAGTCCAGTGACATGCCCGGTTTTCAGGTCACAAGTGACCCCATCCCACGAGCAGCAGTCTGTACCCTCTTTCCACGACTCTGTCTTGGGATGCTGGCAACGCTCTGAAGCAGAGCTATTAATGGAAAAGGACTCTTTGAATTGGAACAAAGAAAGGCTTTGGTGAGGAGCACAGAAATGAGAAGAAGAAATAGTTGAATGGAAATGGAAGAGAAACAGAATGAAAGAGAGAGATGAAATAGGTGGAAACCCCATGTTTGGCTGGCCTTACAGGATTCAAAGTATATTTGGGAGAGATGAGGAATGAAGAAAGACATTATTAGTAGTATTTATAGACAAACTAATCTTAGATTGTATACTGACTGACATAGGATGTGTAAAACATGTAAAGACGAAATCAAATCTCAAGAAACAACAAGAGTGAGTGAGTGTTGGAAACGCGGCAAAGTATATTAAAACAAGATTCCTTGTTGACTTCAAATTGCGCAAACTGAATTGTTGTTTCTTGGCAAAGTAATAATTACGCAAAGCAATGACTTTGTGTGCGCAGAGATGTTTTTCCAAATTGTATTGCTTTGCCCACTAAAATGTAATTTCCAAGAAATTCAAAGCCACAAAATCGGAAGAAAACTTCTTAATAAGCCACAAGTGGGCTTGCAGAGTTAAAGAGTCATCCTCACCTATTATGTCCACGTTCTGGCAATAGCTTGTTTGAATAAAATTTGCTTCCTCTCATGTAATTAATTTAATTTAATTAAAAAAAATTATTTTTAAAAGTAAGATTCAATGAAGATCGAAATAAAAAAGTGTGAGTTAATCTTTGTCACTTTCAAAACCATAGAAAAATTTCACAAAAAACCAAAATACAAAAAAATAATAAAATATTAATGGATAAAATTTTAAAAAAAAACTAAAAAAAAAAATTAATATTGATTTCCTAACTATGCTTAATTTAGTAATATGTTGTTTTTTAAAAATAATTTTCTTGCTTATCATTCTTTCAATTTATATACTTGTTTTAATTTAAGCATAATTAATTTTAATATTAACATGCATGTTAGGTTTTTTAATTTTATATCAATTGAAATTTAAATATATATTTAATATGCATGTTATTTTATTATTTTTTATTTTTTGTGTTGAAAGCAGAATTACTAATGGAAAATTCGAAGGAGAGAAAGACTTTTAAAAAAATATGCACTTTGATTTTATTTTACTACGTCACTAGGTGTACCAAAAATCTAGTACACTGTATCACACTGAAGCCAATATATATTCATCAGGACCGTCCGATCAACTCTTAGGTTGAGCCATACGTAGTTGGGTGATCAATCCAGAAGTAATCAAGAGGGTTACAAGCTTCAGGTGCACCAACTCGCCATACTAACATCCGCACTATAGCAAATCTCAAATCTCAAATATTCTCTCTCGTAAGAGTAAAACCCATGGAAATATGTAAGGTTCTATCAAATTGACTTCAAATTGCGCAAACTAAATTGTTTATTGGCACCTAATGAGTGCGCGCCTGGTAACGTAAAGCGATGTTTTTTTAATTAAAAAATATATTAATGTGATGATTTTTAAAATTTATTTTTAATTTTTAATATTAATTTATTAAAATCATAAAAATATTAAAAAACTAATATTAATTTTCTAAATAGATTAAATAGTGTTTTAGAGGTTGCTAATATTTCTTAAATTAATTAATCCTTTTAGTTTTAAAATAACTAAATAGTTATTTGACAAATCTTGATTAGTAATATTTTGTTTTTTTTTAAAACACTTTTCTTGCTTATCATTCCTTGAATTGATATACTTTGATTTTTCCTTTTTCTATTCTAAATAATAAATAATTTAAACAATGGGATTATGTATGCATAATTAAAAAAATAAATGATAAACAAAGTCATCTTCACCTTCTTATGTCCAATCCGCAGCTGTACAACAAGATTAAGTAACCAATTAATTCATTCAGCTAATATTTTCACACCAGGAGAAGTCCTTTAATTCACTAACACAAGTGCTAATAAATAAGGTAGTTAATTGTGAAATTTTTATAGTAAGATAAAAAAAAATTAAAAATCGTGACAGCTTAATTTGAATGTTCAGAGATGTTTTTCCAAATTGTATTTACCAATAAGATTTATGCGAAGATTGCTATAATTTTCACTAAAATATAATTTCCAAGAAATTCAAGCCACAAGAGTCATCCTCACCTTCTTATGTCCACTTCAATCCAGTCTCCAGTCAACACGTTCTGGCAGTAGCTTTGTTGAAACTAGAAAACTGACAAACAATGGAGAATTAATGGAGTTTGAAGGTTCTTGCCCTCAAGATACTGTGGGATTGGTCGTCCTAAAAGGTTTTTCTCTTTCAGCATCAACAAGGGAGAACTTGGATGTATAGATATTGTCCACTCTTCATGTGGTGCTGAAGGTTCACTTGCAAATATTTCCACGGCAGTACTAATTTCCAAAATTGACATTTGCAGCAAGTCTTTGTGCTAACAGATACACTTCATGCTCTAATTAGAACTTCCTTTGTAGCTCGTCTGATGGCAGCTGTTCTCGGGGACATCTACCCTTCGCATGTACTGATAGATTATTATTGCTATTATTAACAAGAACGGGGGACTGTTTACATATAAACAATTTATATGTTTCTCAGAAAATAGCAATTAACATGTGCTAATTAATAGATACAGTTTGTGCTCTTCCTTTGCAGCTCGTCTGATAGGAAGTGTACGTTGCTGGGGACTTCTACCACTCGTCCTCGTCTTCTATAAAATTCCATGCCAACAAAAGACAATAATGACTAAACAGAGGTGTTGGAAACACGGCAGTATTAATTAATTTCCAAAATTAACATTTTTGTTGAGATCAAGTCTATGCGAGTGATGTGCAGCAAGTCAAATAGTTAAAAGAAAAGCCATTCATATGGATTTTAGACCTGCTCAAGATTCTTTAAGCAGGAAGGAATGTTTCTTTTCAAATAGTTAATAGAATTTTTATAGTGCTGGTTTTAGCATTGCGGGGGTTGTGGTGATGCATATATCCCTCAATAGTACATCTTAATATTAATAAAAAATTTAAACTTTCTTTTCACATACCTTTTGTTCCAAATTGGGTTAAAGAAATATTCAATTATGCATATTAATTACCTTCCAAAACTGACATTTTTGTTGAGAGTAGATAAAATCCCCTACATGCAAGTCTATGTGCTTATAGGTACACTCTGTGCTCTTCCTTCGCAGCTCGTCTGATTGGAATTGTACGTTCTTCGGGACTTCTACCCTTCTATGAAATCTGGTTTGTACAGGTTAATAATTAAGGATTTCCCACTACAAGATTTCACAGTTTTACCGACGGACATATTCCGTCGGTGTGTGATAGAACTTTCATCGGTAAAGTATTTACCGACTATATTACCGACGGAATACTCCCGTCGGAATACCTTTTATCGGTGATTCCACATTCCGTCGCTATATCGGTCGAAAATACAAAAAAAATTTTACCGACGGTTTTATCGACGGATTGTGCGCGCCAAAAAAAAAAGTTTCCCGCTTGGAATATACCGACGGAATATTTTCCGTCGGTGTTATAAAACTACCGACAGACTAACTCCGTCGGCAAAAGTGTCGGTGATATTTTATACCGACTGAATATTTCCGTCGGTAAATACGTCGGTAAATTTATACCGATGGATTTGTTCCGTCGGTGATGGTCGGTGACGGTGGCAGACACTGTCCAATGCCGACGGAGTTTTTCCGTCGGTAAATCCCTGTGTAATTGTTTTTTTTAATTGTTTTTTAATTATTTTGAAAAAATAATAAAAATTAATGGTAATACAAACCAATTATGCAAATAAAATTTATATTAAGCAACAAAAACTCAAAGTGAAATAATATTCATTACAAAATGAATGTGTTTCAAAAAAAACATTAAACAAAATTTTAAATGTAAATAATGTTAATTAAAAATTAATATAAAGGTGGAGGAGGAGGAGGAGGAGGTGGAGGAGGATGGGGGTTAGGTGGCCAAAAAGGATTAGGTGCACATGTTCCACCTTGTGTCATGTTCATGACCATTTGCCGAAGCTCTTCATAGGCCGCTCTTTGTTGTTCAGACTATGCTCTGTGTTGTTCGTTCACCAATCTTTGCTCTTCTTTGAGTTGTGTGTACGCCTCTGATAGGTGGTCGCACCTTTGCTGCAAGGCCACAAACTCCTTAGATTGGGAGCTCGATACAGATTGAGAGCTCCCAGCGGTTGAAGCAGTACCGATCGACCGCAAGTTGGCCGCGGTAGTGTTGGAGAGCCCGTAAACCTAATTTTCATCGGGTCCACCTGACGATCCAGCCTCCATCCACAAATCCGGATCAAATTCCGGATAATTCGATAGATCGTCCCCGTATCTCTCCCTCAACCGATTATTATAGGTCTCCTGAAAAAAAATAATAATCATCATATTCAATTCAATAAACATGATAATAACTTATAAAATAAAATAGTTGAACAAACATACCACAAACTGTTGAGCACGGTTGTCAACGAACTGTTGCGTCCCTTTTTGGCGGTCATGACTCCGCACGTGCGTCTCCACAAACAGCTCCATAGGGCTCGGCTCACGTTCAAGAGACGTAGCCTATAATGAAAAAAAATGTATTAACAACAAATTAATTGAACGATATATTTCATTTAAATTAATCTTACCATCCGTTTCGCATGTGCAGCAAACGGAACGGAGCCGCCGGTGTGTGTTGTAACCGAGCCATGAATTGGCCGATTCCGGTTGTCGGCACTGGACTGTGAGCGTCGAGTGAACCGCTCAGACGTCACGTGCTGAAGATAGTGCGGCCATATATCTTCCGGGATGTATATCGGTTTGAAATCCCTCCAAACCGCAACATCGTTCCAGCCTTGGAACCCCTTATCCCTCGCTGTTTTTTTGGCCTTTTTCTGGGTGTCATACCAAAAATCACGCAACCTAATTCACGCACGAAAAAATTACATTTCGAAACATAAATAATTATGTAAAAAAAAAGTCGTATTGTTTTCGATGTTACCTAATTGCCGCGTGATTTTCCCACACCCTCCTCACAATAGTGTCATGTTCATCGTCCCAGCTGAATCGATGCTGTGTATAAAAAAATAATTTTTTAAAATGTTAATAATTTATTTACAATTATAACTAGAATTTATTAGAAATAAGCTGAAAATTATATATTAACACAAACCTCAAATCTACGAAACCATGCATTGACTTGAGGCATCCATTCAGGATGCCTGGATATCTGACTCCATTGAAACAATGGAATCTCCATCGACGCTTTAAATGCCGATGATATTAATCGGGCGGCCTCAATGTTTGTGAACCTGAAAAAAAATGAAATTAATGAAATAGTGATTACTTCATAAATTATGTTTTAAATTTGTTTTTTTTATATATATAAAAAAAACTAAAACCTTAACAAACTTACATTGAAAGATTGTCCTTCCACTGTGCCTCGTACTTGCGGGTAAATTGATTCCGCTGTGAAGGTACGCCGCTTCTGCGATGTGAAACACCGCTGGAAGAGGCAGCATCGATTGACGGCGCATGTGGTGTAGGTGCCTATTCTTGAGAGGCACCTAAGGAAACATCAGCATCGCTGCTAGACGAACTTGATTCGACTGGACGTGAACGACCAGCTCTGGTTTTCATTTTGCGCATCTAAACAAATATATATAATAATTGTATAATAAATTTCAAAAGTTAAAAAAAATCGGCAGCACCTCCCCTATACTGGACACTGCCCAAATCCACAAACCTGCAAATATTAACAATAGCCACAACCAATTGACCCAATCTATACTAATTATTCCAACATATTCAACTATTAATCCTAAGATAAATTCAACGTTAACAATTAAAATTCACAAATTATTCAATAATTATGTCAATACAACAAAACTATAAATTCAAAATAAATAGAAACAATTAAACACAAATCATCAAGTTAGAGTAAAATTAATAATTCTTCCAACATATTCAATAATTAAATCTAAGATAAATTCAACATTAACAATATTAATTCAACAATTGATTAAATAATTATGGCAATACAATAATAAAATATATTCAATAAAATAAAAAAGAATTATAGCCTAACAATTAAAATCAATGGAAACAATTAAACACAAATCATGCAATAATATAAACAAAATTACTAATTTATTCCAACATATCCAATTACTAATTCTAAGGTAAATTCAACATTAACAATTATAATTCAACAAATTATTCAATAATTTTGTCAATACAACAATAAAATATAATTCAATAAAAACATATGCAATTACTAATTATTCCAACAAATGCAATTATTAATTCTAAGGCAAATTCAACATTAACAATATTAATTCAATAAATTAATCAATAATTATATAGGCAATACAACAATAAATTATATTCAATAAATTAAAAAAAAATATAGACTAACAATTAAATTAACAAATATTCAACAAATTCAAAAAATTCAAAAAAATTCAAATATTCAACTTTAACTCATTCTAAGTTAAATTAACTAATAACAATTCTAACAACACAACAACAAAAAAATATTAAATTTTTTTTTTAAAAAAAACCTACATCAAGAAAAGGAACGAAATATACATACCTTAATAATGTGTCAAATTGAAAATTTTATCTACATTGCAACAAAAAACACCAAAACAACAAAAAATAAAACAACTAAAAATAAATTAAAATAAAATAAATTAGAAAAAAAACACATACCTTTTAATATGATGAAGATTTACAACACCAAATCTTGCTAGAGATTCAAGGTGAAAGTCTTGAAGGATTGAGGGCAAAAAAATGAAAATTCTGAGGTGAAAAACGGAGGAGAAGCGAAGCGGCGGGGAGAAGAAGAAAAAATGAGGCGAAGCGGCGGGGGCTGGAACTTATAGGGCAGTTTTACCGACTGAATCACCGACGGAATTAATATCCGTCGGTAAAAGGTAAAAAATTCCGTCGGTAACAGGTCAAAAATCCGTCGGTATTTTTTGAATTTCGCCCCGAATTTTTAAAAGCCCTCCATATTTTTCGCAGTTCGTCGGTTATTCCGTCGGTAATATGACAAGTTCAGAGGCGCATTAATTCACACACTTTGGAAATCGCGCGGTCCGTCGGTAATATGTGTGACCGAAAAATTACCGACGGACCTATTCCGTCGATATTAGCGTCGACAAATCTGTCGGTGATTGTGGCATTTTGTTGTAAATATTTTCGAACTCTCTGTGAGATACCGACGGACTAGAATCCGTCGGTATACCCGTCGCTGATTGTGGCATTTTGTTGTAAATATTTTCGAACTCTCTGTGAGATACCGACGGATTTAATTCCCTCGGTATGCCCGTTGGTGAATGTGGCATTTTGTTGTAATTCTTTTCGAACTCTCTGTGAGATACCGACGGACTATAATCCGTCGGTGTATGTGTCGGTGAAGCCGTCGGTAATGTCGTCGGTGTTGGTGGCATTTCGCGTACTGACGGATCACTATCCGTCGGTATGGACGTCGGTAAGATTGCATGATGCAGGAAAGGTTGTCTTTGTATTGCCTGTTTACCTTCCTGCAGAAACTTAACTGATAAACTGTCCATCACATAAACACAATAACCACATTGCTTAAACAGTAAATATTTTGTTTTACAAAATACATCATCTATAATCTAAATTACATGAGACAAATGTTTTTACATAGGGCTTCATTTTCATAATTAGTCGGAATTTTCTTCTTCTTCCTCATCAGTTGAATTGTCATCATCTTCATCGCAATCTTCAATATGGATATCATCTTCTTCATCGACATTTGCTTCTCCGCTAGAGCTGAGAACAACATTCAACTCCTTTCCGTCAATATCAACAAGACTATCATCGAGAACTCGAAAATTTGAATTTTCTTCCAATTCAATCAAAGGAGCAACTCGATATGGTTCAACCAACTCACGAACTTGAAAGACTTCATCTCGCACACTTGTGTCTTCGTTCTCATCCTGAACAACCTCGACACGACCCCGTGGTTTCGTTTTTAAAACGGAAAACCAATCAACTCTTGAACGATCCTTTCTAAATGAAGGGGTGTATGTGTAATAAACTTGTTGACATTGCTTTGCGAAAACAAAGACATCGTTTATGTTGCGGAGTCTAGCTTTTGAGTTGATTTCGACCAGACCATGGTGCGGATCAACTCTGATTCCTCTGTCCGTCGTGTCATACCAATAGCATTTGAATAAAAACACTTTATTCTGCTCACTATGATATTGCAGTTCGACGACCCCTTCTAATCTACCATAGTAGTTAACTTCTAACTGGCTACTTGTGGATCCCTTAACACAAACACCGTAGTTGTATGTCTTTCTTCCTTGCCCGTATTCTTCAGTATGGAAAACATATCCATTGACAAAATACCCATTGTAGCACCTAACTTTTCTTTCAGGGCCGAGGCTTAGTGAAGACAATGACTTGGGCGCACTCCTTCCCATTTGATAAACCTTGTAAATATATGTAATTAAATGTACATCAATACACGGTAAATGAACGAGAATCTCGTAATGACATGCATACGTTAGAATGAGTTTGTGATAGTGCTTACATGTGTTCTGAACCATGTGGCAAATTGTTCATCTTGTAATTGAAAGATCTGGGATTCGGTCAGCTGCGAGTTATTGGAGAGCAAATATTGTCGATGTTGCCTGCAAGTGATAATGAGTGTATGATATTACAATATATAATTAACAGTATATTACTAACAAAGTTTAATTAGTATTACACATATATAGACTTACTGAATAAATGGTCTCAGCTCATCAAAGTTAAATAGAACATAGTTGTGTGCTTGTTTGAATTCTATTTCCGACAAATATCTTCCTCTTACGGCATTTTTAGGTGTGGGTCGTCCAGTATTGGAGAATATTGACAAGTTCCCATTGGAAGGCACTTCACCGCCATCGTCATGCCGTGGAACACGATTGATTGTTGTTCTCAGATGAGGTTCGAAATAGTACGAGATAAATGTTGATATCTCTTCAACAATATAGGCCTCAGATATCGAAGCCTCAACATGCGCCTTGTTTTTAACCTTTTTTTTTAGATTAAACAAGTACCTGCATTGAAGTACAATTCAAGTATTTTCAAATAAGAAAAACATAGAAAATACTTTAAGATATGAATTCCATTGCAACTGTAATATCTCACCGTTTGAATGGGTATATCCATCTATACTGGACCGGTCCTCTAGCTTTTGCCTCGAACGGTAGATGTATAGGGAGATGCTCCATTGAGTAAAAAAATGAAGGAGGGAATATCATCTCAAGTTTGCATAGTGTCTCGATGATTTTCGTTTGAAGCATCTCAATGTGCTCAACATTCATCTTGCTGGAGCATATATCTCTGAAGAAATGACTGATCTCCGTTAGTGCATCCCATATTCCCTTTGGCAACAAATCACGAAAAGCTAATGGGATGAGTGTTTGCATAAACACGTGGCAGTCATGGCTTTTCATTCCATACAATCTGCAGTCCTCTATGTTAACAAGCCTTGATATGTTCGATGCATGTCCATCCGGGAAACGCAGACTCTTAAGCCATTTGTAGACTAGCAGTTGTGCGTTTTTCTCTAACATGAAGCTTGCCCTTGGTTTTGCAACCCGTGACTCGTCATAAACCAACTCCATATTTTTACGGTTACAGTATAAAGCTATATCCAATCTAGCCTTCATGTTGTCCTTTGTCTTCCCCTTCACATCCATGACGGTGTTGAAAATATTCTCAAACATGTTCTTTTCGATGTGCATGACGTCAAGGTTATGGCGGAGAAGATTAGTCTTCCAATACGGAAGCTCCTAAAAGATACTTCGCTTTACCCAATTATGGGTCAAACCAAAACCACGAAACTTTTGCTTACCTGATTGAAGGCCAAACACAATGTCACTGTACTCTGATACAACATGATGCAATTCTTCACCAGAAAGACGCGGGGATGCAACATCTTTTTCAACTCTACCAACAAAGAAATCTTTTCTGTTCTTTCTGAACCTGTGATTAAGTGGCAAGAAGCGACGGTGACAGTCAAAAAAAGAAGCTTTACCTCCGTTTGCTAGCGTGAATGCCTTGTTGTTTTCCATGCAGTATGGACATGCGAGCTTCCCATGCGTGCTCCAACCAGAAAGCATTCCATAAGCTGGAAAATCACTGATAGTCCACATCAAAGCCGCCCTCATAAGGAAATTTTGTTTCCTCGATATATCATAAGTCAAAGATCCGGAGGACCACAACTGCACCAACTCATCTATCAACGGTCGAAGACAAACATCTATATTCCGCCCCGGGCTGCTTGGACCGGGTATGACAGTAGATAGAAACATGAACTCCGACCTCATACACATTCCCGGTGGCAAGTTATAAACTGTGAGAATGACCGGCCAACAAGAATAAGGAGCAGCAAATGACCCAAATGGGTTGAACCCGTCTGTACACAACCTAAGTCGAACATTCCTTGATTCAGCAGAAAAGTCAGGATGAACACTGTTAAAGCGTTTCCACGCTTCGCCGTCAAAAGGATGCACCATCACACCATCAACGACATCGTGTGTTTGGTGCCATGTCATGTGCACAGCAGTCCTTGGTGACATAAATAACCTCTGCAGTCTAGGCGTGATCGGGAAATATCTAAGTTTTTTATATGCCACTAGAGTCTTCCCCCTGCCATTTTTGGGTTTGTAACGGGAATGCCCGCATGTCATGCACTCGGTCATCTCAGCATTTTCAAGGTAGTATAACATACAGAAGTTAGGGCACATGTCAATTTTCTGGTATCCTAAACCGAGGGGTTTCATCATGGACTTCGCAGCATAGAAGTTCTCTTTGAGCCTGTTCCCTTCAGGTAAAATGCTTCTTGCCCAATCAATAATTTTGTCATACCCGGCCTCACTCAACCCGTGATCTGACTTGATGGTGAACACCTGTGCCACAGCCGATAATTTACTGTGGTTTGTGCAGCCATCCCATAATAGTTCGTCAGAATCTTTCAACAAATCAAAAAACCTAGCTGCCTCTGTATTAGGTTCTTCTTCTACGATTGGACATTGATTGACATTATCTTGATTCATTCTCATTGCATCCATAACCATGTTTCTGTAAGGATTAGTGTTGTCATTTGCCGCTTCATGCACGTTGCTAGCACTAGAAGTTGACCCAACCACCGTTTCTCCCATTCTCCTATTACTAACAAATACCTCTCCATGTGCATACCAACACTCGTAATCCTCCACAAACCCTTTGTGTAGAAGATGCATCATTACAACATCTGGATGCAGATACTTTTTATTTTGACACTTCCTGCATGGACACCTAATACCGCCTCCAGTAAAATTTCTGGGAATAGATGTTGCGAAATTAATAAAACCCTGAACCCCGTTACAATAATCCATCCTCCGCAATCCTTGGGGTGAATCTAGATACATCCATGAACGATCATCCATGACTTCTATCGAACCTCTATAAAAAGGACCCATTAAACAAGCTCTTAATTATTTCAAAACATAACATGTAATTCGGTAATTCTACAAATTAAGTTTTAACAATTTTCAAACAAATACAATCTTACAAAATCTAAAACAAACCATAACAAGTATAAAATTATACATTCATATACTACAAGTTTGTTTGAGAAATAACAATAAAACATGTACATCTACTAAAAAAAAATACATATACTAAAAAAACAATAAAATTGACATTTAAATTGTTGCTACCCAATTTTTGACCCATGTTTTTGATATATTTTCAAAAAATCCAAAAATAGAGAAAAACAATGAAAATCCAAAAAATTATGTTTTTTTAATATATTCGCGTCATTTTAGCATTTTCAGCGTCGTCTAAAAAGAATTTAATTTTTCAAAAGATTTTCAAACGCGTTCAACTTTTCACGCATCATTTTTTAAAATCATTGATTTTCCTCATCGAGTCGACGTTGATATTGCTCGTTTTCAAAAAAATACAAAAAAACAAGAAAAATCAAATTTTACAAAAAAAAGAAAGTTAAGGGACCAATTTGGAGGCCCAAACAATATTTTTGCCCATGTTTAAGGAATTTTGAATATTGGAGGGAGAGTCAACACAAAAAAAGAGGCAACCTAAGAATTTTTTTTCTTCACCCGAAACCAGCCGCTCCCCCTGGCCCAAGACCATTTGATCCCTCTCTTTCGGCTCTTCTTTTCCTTGTTTCCAGCCGACAATGGAGGCCCTCCTCACAATGAAAACTTCTATTTCTTCTCATCCCCAGCTTTGCAAAAGATGGGGGGAAGATTGGAGCCATTTTCGCCGGGTCCCGAGAGCAGTGGGCAGAGAAACTGGAACTCCTGTTCACTACCAGCTCCACACCGTTTCCCCCCATCTTCTTCTCCTAGCCAGCCAATGCTTGTTCCTTCCCCTTGGCTAAAACCAAGACAGCCGCCCCTCCCTCTCCGATCCTTTGTTTTTGATTTTTTTTTTCTCTTCACCTTCAACCATGGACAGCCGGCCGGACGCCCCCCACCATTTGTGATTTTTTTTCTTCTCTTATCTCTTAACCGACCACAATTGATATTCTCCACCCTCACAGACCCGACCATCTCCTCCCCCTCATCAGATGTTTTTTCTTCTTCTTTTTCTCCCCATTTTTCCAACGCCAGAGCCACACACAGCCTCCCCTCACAAATAAACTTCCAGCCTTCCACCGTCTCCTCCTCCCTTGCCATCTGCCAAACAACCATCACTGCCCTCTCTCCCTCTCATCAACACATAACAACTTTTCCCTCACCAACAGCCGCCTCCAGTATTTCCTACCCAGTAGACCCCGACGGCATCTTCTCCTTCGGTCTTCTCACAACAGCAAACAACCAAATCAACGCCGAAGCCCCTCCCTTAGCAACCTCTTCTTCGGCGGTTCCTTCAACAGTAACGGCCACAGACCAGCCAAGACCGGTCATCTCATTCAACCGGTCGGTCGCAGATCCTCCGCCTCAACGCCGCCAGCAACCTCTCCCATCTCCGCAACAGCTCCAATGACCGCGGGTTGCAATAGCAAAGCCAGCTGAAGCCGGCGATTTGGACACCAGCAGCTGCGCAGCCGTTGACCGAAACACAGCCACACATCTGGCCGCCTGAAACAGAGAAGGAGAAGCCAGATCGGACAAGAAGAAGCAAAAAAAACCGAAGCAGATTTGAAGGAGAAGAGAGGCAGATCGGGAAAACAAAAGAAATAAAAAATGATTAATACAATCGACTGCCTGTTGCGTTTTGGTTTGTTTTTGTAGGTAACACCGTCGAGGAAAGGAAGAGGAAATAGAGACGAGCCAGATCCACCGGCTGCTCCATTTTTTCTGCGGTGGCGCGTGGATCCACGCGCCACCAGTGGCGGTGGCGCGTGCACCCATGCGCTGCCACTGTTCAGGCAGCCCAGAATTACTAGGTGGCGACTCCCATGAACGAATTCAAAGCAAACGCAAAAACGAGACAAATCGCTAGCTTGATGCCGCGCGCCGGATTTTTTTGGGGTGCGACATAAATGTTAAAATTTTAAAAGATAGAATTACTTACAAAAAATGATAAAATCCATCGGTAAATCAGAACACGGATGTTGTGACCACAAAACTTCAAGAAATACAACTTGTTGTGCTGAGATGAGGAAGATTTTTGTTTTGGGGCGAGGGGGGGCTGGTATTTTGCAGATGGGGAGGGTTAGGATTAGGAAGAAGGAGAAATGGGGGAGGAGAGTGTCGGCAGAGTGGCCATATATTCACTTTTGCCGACGGACTTACCGACGGTTTTGATTCCGTCAGTGCATCCGTCGGCGAAACCGTCGGTAATTCTGACGAGCAATCGACACGTCACCGCACGGACCTGCTATTCAAATCCCTCGGTGATTCCGTCGGTATTTTTAACGGTGCACCGGTCACGTCACCAGTACGGATCTGGCATTTCAAATCGTCGGTGATTCCGTCGGTATTTTTGACGGTGAACTAGTCCCATCACGCGTACGGGCCCCAGGTTTTAATTCCGTCGGAAAAATCACCCGCCAAAACCTCTGCGCCACCTACCCGCCCTTTTTTCATTAATTCTGAATTTTCTGTCGGTAATTACCGACCGGTGATTTCGACCAAAAAATACTGACAGATTAAATTCCGTCGGTACGTCCATTAGTATTTAGCGAATTTCTGGTGGTGTCCATAGAGCAGAGCTCGGAGAAGAAAGTCTCCGTATCCATTTAAATAACAGAGCCCTGTTTTTTGACATTAGGGAGCCTATGCCAAGACCTCCTTGCTTCTTATCACGCATTCCACACCATAAGAAACGTCTGATGGGTACGTTTGTTACACTTTTTAATAGTTATTTATGACTTACAAGTCATCAGAATTACTTTATTTTGCTTGCAAATATTGCTGCTGTTGTGAGAATCAGTCGAGTGTTATTCTTTTAATTCATAAGAATTGTTTTAATTTGCTTGCACACTCGTAGATTTGTACAACAATCTGTTCATAACTCTATAAATCTTAAAATACTCCCAGAAAAGGAGATTGATTTAAGTGATTAAGAATAAAAAAATGGACAAATAAAAAAAAATCCCAAAACATAAATGATTTTATACTTTCCAACGAGGGAGAATCAATCTTCTTTCAGATCAAGGAAGTCAAACCCATGAAACTCTTGAGCGATGCCAAATCCAATTTCTTTTTTACTTAGATGCATGCTAGATTCAAGAGTATATAGGTCTGACAAGATACTAAATCCAACTTTCTCAAGGAAAAATCAGCAAATCTTTATTTATTAATTACTAAAGACTCAATATATACAAAGTGGAATTCTATTCATGTCTAATCTTACATCAAAATATTATAAGTTTTGTTAATACTCTATGTTATCCTTTATCTTTAATATAACATGGAGTATTCTATTTTGATAATTCAAATTTATTGAAATAATATTACTTTGAGAATGTAATTTCCAAGAAAACATCGGAAGAAAACTTGTTAATAATTTACGATCGTAGTTTACTCACAGCTGAAGCCAGGGGCCATGCAGAGTTAAAGAGTCATCCTCACCTTCTTATGTCCACTTCAATCCAGTCTCCAGTCAACACGTTCTGGCAATAGCTTTATTGAACAGTTCCTAGAAAACTGACAAACAATGGAGAATAAATGGAGTTTGAAGGTTCTTGCCCTCAATTAGATGCAGTGGGATTGGTCGTCCTAAAAGGTCTTTCTCTTTCAGCATCAACAAGGGAGAACCACTCTTCATTTGGTCTGTCCTTTACCTCCAAGTCTTCGATCGGAACTTGGATGGAAACAAAGGCAAAGTGATAATTACGCCAAGCAATGGAGCACTAATGACTTTGCACACATATATATATTGTTTTTTCACGACCCAAAAAGTCTTTTTTAATTATCCAAGAGTTCCTATCAACTTTTCCTGTTTACTTGGTTGGTAATGTGAAATTATCAGTGTATTTTTCTTAAATATTTTTTTTATTATAAATATATTAAAATGATATTATTTTTTTTACATTAACACATCAACAATTATAAAAAATCATTTAAAAAAATGAACTTAATATTTTTTTAGATAAAACAAACAAGATTAAGTAACCAATAAATTCGTTCAGTGAATATATTGCAATGACATTACTACTGGAAATTAAACAGACAAATTAAGAAGATTGGAGTTTCTTTCTCAGCATCAACCAATCTTCATTGGGTCTTTACTTTTCCAGCATGTGGACATGCAGAGTTTTAAGCACCAAAACCTGGATAAAAATAAACAAATTGATGACTTTATCCATTTCTGCCAAGTTTTGTATTAAATTTGCTGTAAAAGTATGCCTTTTTCTTATTAAAATAGGCATAGTAGATATAAAATATTAAGGAAATTGATAAAAGAATCCAATTAAGAAATGTGTGAAATATTTAGGACCTAATTAATAAAAGATATTGTTTCGAGCTAAATTGAGTATTGAGATATAAGTTGAACCACAATGGGTTGCATACGTCTAGAAGTTAACCTTTATTTTTGAAAGCTTATTAGAAGATATCCTGACTCATAAATAAAAACAATACAATGAATTATTTCTAAATAATTCATATGTCCTACATCTGTTTCACAAAAATTAATTCGCTCTAATATCAAATATGCCATTTTTTAGATGTTAGAGTGTTGGATTTCTCCCTTCATTACTTGAAAAAAACAAGTGTATCATATAATTAGTTATTTGAAGATTATATCAATTATTTTTGACACAGAGTGGATAAAAGGATGACATTGAAAAAGTTAAGTGATGCACATTGTCAATAAGGTAATAGGACGCAAGTATTTTGTAGTTTTCTCAAAGGAAAATTAATTAAAATTTATCTTTGTAAACCAAAATAACGACAACAATAATAATATTAATAAAAATCTTGCTTTAGGGGCTAAATGGATAAAATAAAAAGATCGTTGCTGTCTCTTTTGGGATGCTAAGGAATCGTGTTGGGGTGCTTGAAAGTGGAAACGATGAACGAAGTTTATGCTCGAAACCAAACTTGAATAAATATGTTTACAACTTTGAATGTTTAGACATGCTCCTTCATGGTATGACTACTCTTTCAGACTAACTTCATTAGAATTAATAGCTTGACAAGCCTCTCTTTTTTATATATTTTTTTCTTTGTTTTAAATTAATTTTTTTTTAAATGTTTTCAAATCATTTTAATGTATTAATATTAAAAATAAATCTTAACAAAAAAACATTTATTATTTTCAATATATTTTCAAAACCAGACAAGTTATTGTGCTAACAGATACAGTTCATGCTTTAATTAGAACTTTCTTTGCAGCTCGTCTGATGGGAACTGTACGTTGCTGAACCATTACAGGAAAACAGAGCAGCGTACCAGAACTGACAAAGATTGGAGTTTCAAGGTTCTTGCCCTCAAGATTACCAAGTAAGTGTGGGATTGGAAAGATCTTTCTTTTCCAGCATCAACAAGGGAAAACCAATCTTCATCTGCTCTGTACTTTTCCTCCTTGACCTCCAAGTCTTCGCAACCATACAATTATTCAATATGGAACTGCAGGTTGAATTATTCAATTGCAAATATTTCCATACAATTAGGCCCCTTTGTTGACTATGCAAGAGTGTTGGAAACACGGCAAAATTAATTTCCAAAATTGACATTTTTCCAGCAAGTCTACGTACGTGCAATTTGTGCTCTAATTATAACTTCCTTTGTGTCGCGTCCGATGACAACTGTTCTTGTAGACTTCTACTCCTGATCTATGCCTGGTTTTTCTTGGTATCATTGCATCTTTGAAGTTTGGTTTTCCTTACAATTTACTTTATCTTTCATTAGATTTCTCTATATTGTAAGAAATATTTTTAAGGGGATCATATGCCATGTCATGTTTTTAAAATAATATTAATTGTGTGTGTGTATATATATATATATATTTATAAAATTTATAAATGATAATTAAATGCTTGGAGTCCATTGCTTTCTAGTGATGAACTAAGTAAAATACATAATGGATTAAAATGAAAAAAAATCAGGATCCCTATGCTAGCCATATTAAATATTACGTAAAATCATGTAACCTCCCTCAAAATATAGAAAATCTAAAGTTTGGTATTGACGGTTCAATCATGGTATGGACTAAAAATATTAAATATTACGTAAAATCATGTAACCTCCCTCAAAATATAGAAAATCCACTTACTTGAAAAACCCAAGGATATATGAGCCCAGAAAAAGATAGTCCACGTATACAAAAACTCAAAAGAAATCAAATTTAGAAAAGTATGGTAGGATCTCAAATCTATTTTTTTTAATTTAGCTTTGTGTTAAGCCCAAAAGCATATAGGTTTAATAAGAAATCAGACCCAACTTTCTCTTTATTTATTAATTACTAAAGACGCAACTCAATATATATATAGTGGAATTCTATCCATATCTAATCTTACATTATCCTATATCTTTAATATAATATGGAGTATTCTATTTTGATAAAATCAAATTTATTGAAATAATATAAATTTGAGAATGTTAGAAAACAAACTCCCTATATATCTAGGATGAGTTTACAAGATTTGTGGTTAGATAAGCATCACATTAGATTCCATGCAAGTACTTCAGCATTGGCAATAACAGCCACTAATTACTATCTCTAGCTAGTATGAGAAAATTGCAGATATATAGCTAGGAATATCCTCTATTAAAAGGAGCCTAGCAAGATCAAACCTTATTTTCAGAGGCGTACACAACTCAAAGTACAACAAAGAGCGGAGTATGAACAACAAAGAGCGGCCTATAAACAGTTTCGTGAAATGGTCATGAACATGGCACAAGGTGGAATATGTGCGCCTAATCCTTTTTGGCCCTATGACCACCAGCCTCCTCCTCCTCCTCCAGCTCCACCTTTATATTAATTTGTAATAAACATTATTTACCTTTAAAATTTCGTTTAATATTTTTTTGAAAAATAGTCATTTTCTAATGAATATTATTTAACTTTGATTTTTTGTTTTTGATGTTTAATATAAATTTTATTTGCATAATTAGTTTTTATTACCATTAATTTATATCATTTTATATTATGTATTCTAAATAATTTTTTAAAAAAACAAATTAAAAAAAAAAACAATTACAAAGGGATTTACCGATGGAATTCATCCGTCTACGACAAATTTATTGATGGTAACTGGTCGTCGGTAATACACGATATCACCGACGGAATAAAATCCGTCGGTATATTTCAAGCGGGAAACTCTTTTTTTTTGCGTGCAAATTCCATCTGTAAAACCATCGGCAAATGATTTTTTTGTTTTTCCGACCGATATAGCGACGGAATGTGGAATCAACGACAAAAAGAAGGCGATAAATAATTTACCGACGAACTCCTAATCACACATCGACGTAATATAATATGGAGTATTCTATTTTGATAAAATCAAATTTATTGAAATAATATAACTTTGAGAATGTTAGAAAACAAACTCCCTTTATATCTAGGATGAGTTTACAAGATTTGTGGTTAGATAAGCGCATGCATCACATTAGATTCCATGCAAGTACTTCAGCATTGGCAATAATAGCCACTAATTACTATCTCTAGCTAGTATGAGAAAATTGAAGATAGCTAGGAATGTCCTCTACTTCAGCATTTCATATTATGAATAAAACTAAATTATCGTATTCAAAAACATAAATAATCAAAAATAATAATTAAGTCATAAATGTAGATTTATGCAGAAACAAAGAAAGAAAACCCGCACAGTGGTTATGTTATTAGACATGTATATATATTAATTACATTGAATGATTGTTACCAATATTAAAGGTGTCGCACGTCGGAAAATCCGCGCGCGGCATTGGCTGGCGATTTTTCTCTCTCGTTGCTGCGTTTGCTTTGAATTCGTTGGGAGTCGCCACCTAGTAATTTATTGAAGGCTACTAGGAAACCGGATGTACTGGTCTTGTCAGAGATCGCGGGTAAGGGACTGGTTGTGGTTAGCGAAGGTATTAACAACCCTAACGCACCCTACCTAAGGTAAGCTGCTTCGCGAATTTGATGTGTTAAAGAAGTTTTAATAATTGTCTTTCCATCGGATATTAGAAATACAACTTATGTATAAGTTAGTAAATCTGGACCGTGAGCCAATCAAAATATTAAATTCTTCTTTTACCTTTGCGATTTTATCCTAAAAAATAAATAAAACAGAATAACAAATTCAATAAAACAAATACAAACACACACATACACTTTCACTGTATTTCTTTTCTTTTCTTTTTTTGTTACATCCACATTTACAACATATAAATAAAAAATTCAATACTAAACAAAAAATTACATCATCCAACTCAAAATTACAAAATAATCCCTAAAATTCAAGAAAAACAAATCTGAAAAGCATTCTGGGTCTGCCTGAACAGTGTTGAGGGAGGCTTCTAGGCGCGTGAACAGTGCTTGGCCAACGGCGGTGCGTGGGTTCACGCGCCGCCCCGAGAACACCGGAAAAAAGGGTTGGCCTGGCTCTGCTTCTTCTCCCTTTCCCCTCCCCACAAACGGTAAGAAGCTACATCATCTACAACAAAAAAACAAACGCACAAACAGTCGATTTTAAGCTTTTATTTCTTTGTTTTTTTTTTCGGATCTGTTTTTTGTTTTATTTTCCAGCTGTTGTTCTTCCTTCTTCTTCGGTGGCCGACCTGCTGTGGAGTGAGGAGTGGCTCACCGGCGACTCACATGGCCGGACACCCGCTGGGCCGGGTAGATCGTCGACCCCTCCCTCTTCTTTGACCGGCGATGAGGCAAGCAGAGGTCTAAGGAGGGGGAACAGACCACATTAAGCTCGGTCCCTTCTCCTCTCTTTCTCTTTTAGCCGACGTTGAGGCAACAGAGGACTGCTGGTGACAGAGAGGGATGATCTGTGAGGTCTGGTCGGGGCAGGAGCCAAACGTGAGGCGGCTCTGGTGAGGCCGAGAGACAGGGACAGTGAGAGGGTCTGAAAAACAGAGGAAGAGGAGGGCGGTGGCTGCTGGCCTGATCGCCGCTGGGGGGCCGAATGGAGGAGAGACCTGGCGATGGAGATGAGGGAATGAGCTGGGTCGGTCGGCTATGGGCAGAAGCTGCCGCTGCTGGAGGAGGATATGATGGAGAAGATTGGGAAATGGGGAGGTGATCTGAAGTGGGGTGCTGGTTTAGGTGCTGGAAAATGGCGATGAAGAAAAGAAAAGGTCTTGTTTTGGTTTCAAAGGTAAGGGTGCAGCCGGCCTTTATGAACAAGGAGAATAAAGGGCTGAGGGTTGGTTGGCTCAGAGATTCTGTGGGTTTGTGAGGGATCGATCATCAACTGGCTGAGGGTCCGACTGGTTTGGTAAAAAAATCAAACGGGGAGCGGGCGGCTATTTGGAGAAGAGATAGATTTAGGGTTTTTTGTGGTTTCTCCCCCTTTACAAAATTGCCCTCCCCCCCTTGTGTGAGTTAAAGACCAGTATTTATAGGCAAAATATTGCTAGGTTTTTCAACTTGGTCCCTCAACTTCTTTCTTTTTGTCAATTTTGATTTTTCTTATTTTTTTGTATTTTTTGAAAACGAGTAATATCAATGTCGACTCAATGAGGAAAATCAATGATTTTAAAAATGACGCGTGAAAAGTTGAACGCGTTCGAAAATCTTTTTTTGAAAATTTAAATTCTTTTTAGACGACGCTGAAAATGCTAAAATGACGAGAATATATTAAAAAACATATTTTTTTGGATTTTCATTGTTTTTCTCTATTTTTGGATTTTTTGAAAATATATAAAAAACATGGGTCAAAAATTGGGTAGCAACAAAAGGTAACGGCAAAATTACAGCAATACACAAATCCTTCTATTGCTGTGATCAAGCATGAAGATCTGGCTGCAATATCTTTATTGCCAGCTGCTATTACTATCATATCTTTATCATATCTTATCATCCCCCCTCAAGCTCAAGGCGGTTGAGATCCGATGAGGAGCTTGGCACGATTGGAAACAAACTTGTTCGAACAAAGTGGTTTGGTTAAAATGTCTGCAAGTTGAGCAGTGCCATCAACATGTTCAAGCGAAAGTGCACCACTGGCAACACGTTCCCTGACAAAATGAACATCGATTTCAATATGTTTTGTGCGATGATGGAACACTGGATTCTTGGCCATTGTAATAGCACTGATATTGTCATAGTATAACGTTGGAGATGGAAGACAATAGCCAATGGATTTTAATAGGTTCATGAACCACATAAGTTCAGCCATGGTAGAAGCTAAAGCATGATATTCTGCTTCTACCGTAGAGCGAGATACTGTGGCCTGCTTTTTGGCACCCCATGAGAACAAGTTGGCACCCATATAGATGGCAAAGCCAAATGTGGAATGTCGATCATCCTTACACCCTGCCCAGTCAGCATCACAAAATCCATGAAGGGCAGTTAGGGGCATGGGAACAAAATGAAGACCAATGTCTAGAGTTCCTTTAAGGTAACAAAATATTCATTTGACAGTAATGAGGTGAGGTTCTTGTGGGGCTTGCATGTATTAACAAACATGATGAACAACATAAGAAATGTCAGGTCGGGTGAGTGTGAGATATTGTAGGGAACCCACGAGCTGACAAAACGGCAGGGGATCATGTAGCAATGTGTCGTCAGTGGCTGATAAGCTGGCACCCGATGCTATAGGAGTAGTAACTGGTTTAGCACCAGCTAAGCCAAACTTGTGTAGAAGTGACAGTAGATACCTTGTTTGAGTGATGGTGAGCGTTGTGGCAGTCCTGGTGATCTGCAGACCCAAGAAATAGTGGACATCGCCAAGATCTTTCATGTGAAACACTGATGAAAGATGAGTAATAAAAGCAGATATTTGATATGGAGATGACCTAGTAAGAAGAATGTCATCGACATAGATCAGTAAAAGAAGAACATCTGACCCCTGATGGCGATAGAATAGAGACTGATCATAGGGACATCGTGTGAAGCCCATCTGCTTGATGTAGTTGCTAAATTTCAGGTACCAAGCATGTGGTGCTTGCTTTAAACCATAAAGAGCCTTATGAAGAAGAAATACATGATGGGGATGAGCAGGACCTCAAAGCCCGGTGGTTGAGCCAAATAGACACGCTCATGTAAGTCACCATGCAGAAATGCATTGCTGGCATCTAACTGTCAGATGAGCCACCCGTGAGAGAGGCCAATGTTCAAGATTAACCGAATAGTTCCTGGTTTGACAACAGGACTAAAAGTTTTATCATAATCCAACCTTGGAAGTTGAGTAAAGCCTCTAGCCACAAGTCTGGCTTTGTATCTGTCAATGGTGCCATCAGATTGTGTTTTAACTTTAAATATCCACTTACTGCTGACCAAATTCATATGTGATATCTTGGGTACCAAGGTCCACGTGTGATTGGCATGCAGGGCATCCATTTCATCTTGCATAGCCTTCTTCCAATGAGTGAGTTTGAGAGCTTGACGATATGATGAGGGTTTTGAAGGCTGTGTTGTAAGATCAACAAGATAACATACAGGAATTGGGTGTCTAGTGGTGAAAAATGATTTTGGTTTAAGGTTGCCTGTTTGAGCACGTGTAACCATGGGATGAATACGTGAGGGTAAAGTGTTTGTGGACTCGGTTGGGGAAGGAGACACGACTTCAGGTTGAAACTCTAAAGGTTGATATGCTGCAGGTTCTGTAGCAGACACTTCATTAGTTGGTAAACTAGGTGGTGGTCGAGGTAGAGCATGGTTTTCAAGGGATTTAGGAAGAGTCTGTAGCTGAAATAAGCGAGGATTAGATGACTTTAAAAAAGCAGCAGTTTTGAATGGAAAATGCAGCTCATTGAATTTAACATGCCTACTGATATAAATACGACTAGAGTGCGGTTCCAGGCAACAATATCCCTTGTGGTTAGTTGAGTAACCAATGAAAACATAGCAGACTGATTTGTAATCCAACTTAGATCGACCAAAAGGGGACAATAAGGGGTAACAAGAGCAGCTAAACACTCGTAAGAGATCAAAACTGGGAGAAGACCCGAATACTAGCTCATGGGGAGACTTATGCTTAACAGCTGAAGATGGAAGGCGATTGATAAGAAACACAGCAGTTCAAAATGCTACTGACTAGTATTTTGTTGGTAGAAGCATGGGCCATTAGAGTGCGTCCTGTGTCAACAATACGGCAATGTCGCCGTTCAGCCAAACCATTCTGTTCTGGTGTCCCAGGACATGAGAATCGATGAATTATACCATGAGCTACAAAGAAATTCTGCAAGACTATGCTGATGAATTCTTGATGCGAACCTCGTGATCACGTGGTCACGCAACCCACATGCAAAGACACTAATTCCCGGAAAGCCAAGTAAATTAGGTTTGATAGGAGTGTGACACAAAGATAACTTGTACCTAGGCACCAGCACTATTGGAAACGGAGACCCCCACCCAACGAATATTGATTCGCGAACGAGAAGTATAAGGATGACGCCATGAAGACAGTTGTTCTTCGATAAGTCGTTTTCAGTTCTTTACAGAACCATGGAAGGGAGATTATCTCACCATCACACACACACAAAGTGCGGCAAACAAGAAGTTTTATTAATCTGAATTGTCTGACCTTACATGTCTGGATATGCCCTTATTTATAGTGACTGCAAACTAAAATAAACCCTAATGGACCCCTTATGTGGACTTATATGATGCCCACTTACAATTAAACCCAAATAATATAAATAAACCCTAAACTAAGAAGAAAATAACAATAAAATAAATAAATCCGAATTTAATATCCTAAATATGATAGGATCAGATTCTACCCCTTTAGAAGTCCTATATAAGCTAGGAGAATCAAATCTGAAGGTAGAATTAGTTATGAAATCTTCTTTCCTTTTTGTAGCTAGGATGAATAAGGAATCCTTGTAAGAAAAGGATTCTGAAACATTTATGAATCCTTGCCACACTTGGAAACTATGTTGCAGCCCATTAAAGATCTTTGTAGAATTAGGAGATTCCCAAAATAAGCTGCCGCATCCTTTTAGGAAAAGAATCCTAACCAAATAGGAAGTCCACAAGTCAAAAGGAAGTAAATAACAAAACCCGTACAACCTTTGTTGACCCGTGTTTGGATGCCTTTCCGAACTCCGATTGACATGATATTTTAACCCAAGGTACGAAAACATGTCAAGAGCCTCCATGTAAAATGTCAGCCCGGTCCAATGGTAGGATTGAGAATTATGACTATTTCCGTAAAACTGGATAGTTGCACATTTTACGTCAAAATCCGAATTTGACCTTGCCTGGATCGTATCAATTCTCCACCACCATCACTTTGAACAATTTTTACAGATGTATTGAACTGATTTGCCATTTGTGTAATGAAGGTAGTAAATATAGTTGCAACATCAGATTTGCGAGCCATAGGAAACAACCATATGTAACGAGAATATTCATCAATAATGATCAAATAAAAACGAAAACCATCAAAGGAAGGGACGGATGCAGGTCCCCAAACATCAGTATGTAATGTGTGCAAAAAGGAAGTGGAATAAGATTGTCGAGAATGAAAGGGCAGCTTTGCAGACTTGCCTAACATACAGCTCTCACAAAAATCTATTTTCCCATGCAATGATGGTAGAGATAATCTACTAATAACTTGAGGATGAGGATGGCCAAGGCGTGCATGCCACATGTTGCCTAGAACTTTATTTGCTAAGAAACTGAAGGAATGATGTGGAAACTGCTGCAGATTGATGGGATATAAACCATCTGTCATTGAGCCTTTAAGAATCACTTGCTTTGTCTTCATGTCCTTGAGAAGAAATCCCCATGGATAAAAAAGAAAGTAGCAATTACTATCTCATGTAAATTGAGACACAAATAATAGTTTATTTTTGATATCAAGAACAACCAGCACATTATTGAGCTTAAGATTAGTGGTAGGTAGTTTAGTGTGTCCTGTACCGGCTATAGCGAGGCCATTACCATTTCCAACCATAACCTTATCAATGCCAGAGTAGAGATCAATACCTTGCACCTCACTGGGATTTGATGTCATATGTTGGTTGGCACCGGTATCAGGATACCAGCTATCCTCTGCATTGTCTCTTACTTGAATGGCAGCAAAGGCTTTATACTGTGCAACTTCATCATCTGAAGCAAAACAACCATCAGATTTGTGATTTGGACACCACAACGAAAATAGGTGATACCTCCTCGTCCGCGACCAGAGCTGCGACCTGTACGGGTGAATGAAGGTAGTTTTTTTCTAGAGGAACTATCACCAGATCGTGTGTTGTAAGCATCTCTGTTACGCCCCTGAAATTGCATTTTGGAATACCCATCAGGACGGTTACCCACCAGAACGATTTCTGTTTTTGTAAAAAGCAACACTGGACGAAGTAGTTTTGGCATTTTGAATCCTGATTTCAAAATCACGTAACTTGCTAATCACGCCTTCAAGAGAAGGAAACATATCACGAGCATTAAGTGCTGCAACGATGGGATCAAACTCAGATCCTAAGCCACGCAAAATGCAAACAATGAGATCATCATCATCCATTGGTTTGCCTGCACCACAAAGTGACAAAACCAGAGATTTGGCCTTGTGCAGATAGTCTTCCAAAGAATAAGAACCTTTGCTGAGAGTTTGCAACTCTCCCTTCATTTGTTGTATACGATCTCGGGTGTGACTTCCATAAAGAGTCTCTAAAACCGTCCATGCATCATGACAAGATTCAGTATTGATGACCTGAGACAGTGGACCATCTGACAAAGAGCTGTTAATCCATCCAAGAATCAACTGGTCAGTACGCAGCCAAGTTGCTGCTGCTGGATTTGGTTGCAAGGCACCATCTGCTCCAGCAATGGTTGAGTCAAGACAAGTAATATCATTGGTTACATAACCAAGAAGGCCATGACCTCTCAGAATAGGTATGACTTGAGCTTTCCATAATAGATAATTATTTGAGGCAAGTTTGATGGAGATGTCAGGTAAATGAGTTTTGGCTGGTGAAAACTTAGGGGCAGAAGACATGGGTAAAACGGAGGAGGTGGAGGAGTCCATTTCAGGCTCTGATACCATGTAGATTTATGCAGAAACAAAGAAAGAAAACCCACACAGTGGTTATGTTATTAGACATGTATATATATTAATTACATTGAGTGATTGTTGCCTATATTAAAGGTAACGACAGAATTACAGCACTACACAAATCCTTCTATTGTTGTGATCAAGCACGAAGATCTGGCTGCAATATCTCTATTGCCAGCTGCTATTACTATCATATCTTTATCATATCTTATCAATAAATACAATTAAAACTATAGAGATTAAATGTTATATAGTTTGCAAAACCACGTCCTAGGATCAAGTTATAATTAACTCAAATACAAAAGAAATTTATGCAAATTGTATAAAAGTGATTACAATTACAGATAAACAAAATAGTAAGATTTCAGTAACTATCTTTGCAGTACAGAGTTTCTCATGTGTGGAGTAAATCAGCATAGGATCTTATAAATTATGATCTCTTATGAATGTAAATATCTGCCAACCTCTTGGTTCTTTTTACTGTAATAAGTGGTTATGGAAGAATGTCATCTCTCTCTCTCTCTGGATTCCTTGTACGCATTTCATTGTGAGATGTTTGGTGCCTCTGCTGGTAACGCTGACAGCAACAGCATGCCAAATGATGGTATGAAAGGGGAAGCTTTGATCATTCTTCAAGTTAAGACCGGAGAGGTGGTAATGCTATGTCTATTCTTCCTTGTGTATGTTCATAAACAAGAGGATGGGAGAAGGGAAGAGGTTCATAAACAAATGCCAGAGGATCTTAGCCAAGTTCCCAAAAGGAGGCAAGTATACTTGCAAGCCTTGTGCTGCTTCTCATAAATTCTCACATTACTCGATGCTTGAATTCACATGAGAGATGCATTTTTCTCTCTCTGAAGGCGTTGCTGGTTTCATTTTTCCAGATCACCCGAGAAATCTAAAAAGAGTGCCTCATCTGTTATCTTTATAATAGTTATACCTAGTATCAACAAAAGTGGGAAGAATATTACCAGAAATGGATTTGTTCTGAACTCCTGAATTGATAGCTGCAAGTTGTCTGCAAGACCAAATCCTTTACATTTTTCTAGAATGCAATTGCATTTGGTGTTGAGAACTCAAGCTCCCAATTACCTCAAACCCTGATTCAAACCCTTGATTGATTGAATTAGTAAAATCCTGCCCCAGTGGTGTTTATCCATTGTTGAACCTCTTGTCGACACAACCACAGCCATGAGACCTCATGTACTGGTCTTCATCATGCCTTTCAACATGCTCTAGATGATGGAATATAAAGTGCATTATCTGATATAAACATGAGTTTTTTATCCTGAAAAACGTAGTTTTAGCAAATGAACAGTTTAGGCAGCTACTGATTTGTTTTTTAAGATTTTTGATGGCTGGGGGTTCGATTTAGTCACTCATTTACTCACAGATTATGATGGTACCCATCTCAGCTCAATATCTCTTGCAGCTTCTTTCAGTCTCTCATGAGTTCTTGAGTTTTTGCCAAATCTTAAACCATGTTGTCAGCTCCGTGGGTTCTATTTTACTAAACCTTAATCTGAGCTATAGATAAAGTTAGATGCAGGGAAGTTTAATCCTAATCACACGAAAGAAAGTGTCAGGTGTGCAGTAACAGCGAGGCACTTTTTCTACAAATTTTCTGAATTCTAATGAAATCTACGGCAATTTCGAAAAAGAACCAACTCTCTGGCAGGAGGGAGAAGAAAGAAGCATGGAAAACAGGATCGTTCTCAGTATCATTAGGAGTTGTTTCTAGGAGGAAAAACTATAAGGTTAGGTTTCTTATTGCCAGAGGCAGTGTCACCACCCGATTCCCAGATCCATGACCAGAACATAGACAAGGTTTTCCTCCAAGGTTCCATACTTATGCAAACCCAAACTTACATACAAATTTCTCCTAACTCAATCAGAGTTCAACGCAACATTAATAACAAAATTAACTTCATAACATAATTTAATTATCTTAATACAAGAGTTCATATAGATTCATAGTTTTGGGGCACTAACTAGGCATAAAGAAAAAGGTACAAATTACAACCAAAAGCAGGTTCGAAAGGTTCAACAAAAATAACCCGCTAACAGACTATAAGCATGAAAAGATAAATAATGAGAGAGTGAGTTCAACAACTCAGTGAGAAGATAACGTTCAAATTCAAGGTTGTCAATTTCGTTCTGTTTCTCCCGGAATGACCGAAACATTCCATACCAATTCAAAAAACAGAACAAAATGGAACAAATTTCATCTCATTTTAAATCTCAGTCTGTTCTGGATTTTCGCCTAAATTCGGCCCGGAACGTTCCGGTTTCATTCCACATGATCCGTTCCGCTCTTGAAAAGCCATTGAATCAAATTGAACCTTGTTTAATTTCATTAATTAAACCACCCAATTATAAAAAGCTCTTTTTCATTACTATTTTCAATAACAATGATATTAATAATAATATTGAAAATTATTATTATTACTATTTTCATTAACAATGATATTAATTTTTTAAAATTAGATTTATCACTAATATATATTGTTTATATTCATGTTGTTTTTTTCATATTTATACTTCGTAGGAATTTGAGCAAAACAATGGATGCTTTAGATTCCATTAGCCTTGATAACATTGACCTAACTTTATATTTAAAATATTTTTGTTAAAACATTTTACTTTCATAATATTTTGATATTTTGTTTAAGTTGAATTACTTTAAATTAAAAATCTATTTAATTTTGACTATTTAGAAATATTTTAAATCTTGAAATTATATTTGTTTGGCATTGTGTTTGTATTGCATAATTTATAATTAATTTATCTTAAATTTGAATTATATTTGTTGAATATATATATATATATATATATATATATATATATGAACAGTACAACCCCGAAACGGCATGCCGAAATACTCCGAAACTGAAACATTCCATTCCAATTAAAAAAACAAAACACCTGCCGAAATGGAATTGACAACCTTGCGTTCAATACAGACACATGAGGTAATACAACAATGATAATATATATTCAATTATGGCTCTAGGTTCTTATAAAAAGGTTTCTCAAATAGGCAATAATAAGAAGATCATATGGTAAAACTCGTCAGAAAATCAAAATACAATGAGCATGAGGCTCCGTACTGTGGGATGATCAGTACACATAGGTTGGTGACTCCCCCGACCAACTAGGATTCATATACGATGTGCACAAAAACTAACACTACCTTGTTAGCATGGGTATTCTAACTAACATACCATAGGTTCATAATCATAATCAAACAGACATATTCATATCTCAAGGCTCAACTCATGACATCAATCAAATACGAACCTATCAATTTAGAAGTCAATTCAAAATATATACTGGTTCATATCAAGAATTCAGATTCAACAATTGATCATGCTTTATCATAACAAGGATAATAATCAAGAACGACTATATGTTTTTGAATATTAGGATTAGCTTAATACAAAGGAGACATATTTTCAAGAACGACTCGAAAGAACATTTAACCTATTTAATACACTTAACTAAGGGTGTATTCCGTAACCCTATATGTTTTTGAACCAACTAGTCAATTTTCTCAAAAACCCAAAATTTAATGGTTTTCTTGAAATCTAATCCATAATAAAACAAATAATAAAGTTGATAATAATTCACTAAATAACCCTCAACTATTCATCAAACCAATCTGCAAAAGCTAATAATACAGGTAGGAACTAATATGGAATTTATTATATTTTTAAGGGTCAAATTGTAACTTTTGTCAAATTGAAGGACCAAACTAAAAATATCAAATATCCATGACTATACTGAAATTCTGACCATAATTAATCCTCAATTCTGTCCAGAATATCTCATTATGCTCTAGGGACCATTCTGGAATTTTTTCAAATTTTAAAGGTCAAATTGTAATTTTTGTCAAATTGGAGGACCAAATTGAAAGTGTTAAAATTTCACAACTATACAGGAATTATGCCCATAATTCATCTTTTATTCTGTTTAAAATCGTGGAATATGCTCCAAGGATCAATCTATAATTTTCCAAAGTTTGGGGACTAAACTATAATTTTCACAAATTGAGGGACCAAACAGAAATTTTATCATCTTCAACCTCAAACCCAGAATTTCCACAGATTAACTACTGTTATCTCATGATTTCTAACATAAATTCACCATTCAAACAAAATCATACCTCAAAATTATCATATTTACCTACAATCTCTCAAAATCAACTACCAATCCATTACCCACAACTATCAATCCTATAACATTCAAATTAATTCATCAATAAACCCAAAACACAATCTTCAAAACCCTAACATTTAACCAAAACAGAAATTTAAAGCTTAGATAACACATAATTATACATAATCTTACCTTTAAACTTATTTCCTCCAATTCTCTTATATTTCCCTCTTTTCTCTTCTTCTTTCCCTTTTCTTTTTTTCTCCCGGTTTTTCACTCTTAATTGCATATTGTTACAAGCAGAAGAAGAAGAAGAAGGAGAAGAAAGGATCTAAAGCAGGCCACGAAATCAAAAATTAGTTAACAGTACACACGCGAGCCATGCATTCAAAAGTTAGTTGAAAAGCCATACGCACCGTTTCATTTAATTACCAAACGCACCGTTTCGATTCCATAAACAGCTGCACGTTAGTTACCACACAGCCTGCGTGCTGAGGGTGTTGTAACCAATTGCTTGCAAAGCTTTATAAATAAGCATACGTAGAGTAAACAAGATAACAAGAAATATAATACACAGTTTGTTTCCTTCTTATCAGGAACTAAATATCAGTGTTGTTGGTGTGGTATCAACAGCCTCTCTAACATTTCATTCTCGCTAAATTCATTCCACCATCACTATCACTGGATATCATCCAATTCGGTTCTATCCATACTTCACCCTTAACATTTGGTATCAGAGCTTCCTATCCACGGATTGCCATCATGCCACCAGACACCAGAACAACTGATCTCAAACGTATTGAAGATTCCATTGCAGCAGTCTCGCAGGATCACAATCTCAAGTATGAATTGATGGCAGATTTACTGAAAGGGCAAAATGTCAAGCTGGATCAAACTATAGCCAACCAAGGAGCTCAGATCAGAGACATGCAAGGTATTATGAGCACCATGGCACAACAGCTAGACTTGGCTCTGCATAAGCTTTCTTCTCACTCTGGCAGCCCAAGTCAGGGCAGAGACAAGCAAGTATCTGGCATGGACGGTTATGAGTCAAGACATAGGAACTCACAGGAGGAAAGAAATCATTCATACAAAATTCACAAACCAAAACATTTTTTCCCAGTCTTCAATGGTGAAGATGTGCACCGCTGGCTCTACAAATGTGCTCAGTATTTTGAGATTGAAGAAATTACCAACACTGACAAATTAAGGATAGCATCGTATTATCTTGAAGGGGTTGCATTATATTGGCATCAGAACTTCTTAAGGAGTACAACCAATCAAGAAACCACTTGGGAGGAGTATATGGAGGCTATTAGCTGCAGATTTGGAGGACAACAAGATCCCTTGGAAGCCATAATGGAGCTTAAACAGCAAGGGAACCTGGAGGAATACATCCAGGACTTCGATATATTGTGGAACAAGGCAGAAATCAATGAAAAGCAAGCACTGGTTATTTTCCTTGGTGGTCTGGAGTTGGAGATCAAAAATACGGTAAAAATGTTTGAACCTAAGACTCTTAAGCATGCTTACAATTTGTCCAGGCTACAAGCAAAAACATTATCATACAAAACACTGTCCCCTCCACCAAAACGTTACAGCCCTCCTTTCAACACCTCACAATCACAAACCTACATCCCTCCAAACACACAGAACCCCACGAACATCACAAATACCACAAAACCTGGTCCAACACCATGGCACAATAATCCTGCAAATACTGTTCACAGGAACCAGGTTAAACCCACCAAATCTATAAAGAACCAAGACTTTGAAGAGAGGAGGTTAAAAGGCTTATGTTTCTGGTGTGATGATAAGTTTGTTCCCGGACATAGATGCAGAAGTAAAAGGCTGTATTCATTGAGTGTTACAGAAGAAGAAGAGGAAGTAATCACTGAAGAACTTCCCGATCTCGACACTCTAACCAGAGAACTACCACCGCACATATCCTTGGATGCATTGGAAGGTACAGTGGGGCTTAACACTATGAAGGTCACGGGTAAATTGGAAAAAACCTCTGTGAGCATTCTAATTGACTCAGGAAGTACTCACAACTTCCTCAATGCGGAATTGGCTCTCAAACTCCAGCTTCATTTAGTCATCATTAAGCCAATGATGGTGCAAGCAGCTAATGGTGACAGGATGATTTGCAAATCCATGTGTAAAAACTTGAATTGGAAAATGCAGGGGATAAGCTTTGTGGCAGATGTGTTCATCATAGACCTAAGCAATTGTGAAATGGTGTTAGGTATCCAATGGTTGTCTCTACTGGGAGATATACTTTGCAATTACAAACATTTGTGGATGTCCTTCGACTGGCAAGGAAAAAGAGTGCTACTCAAGGGAGAAAACCCACCCAAACTGCAATATATAGAACTTGAGCATCTACATTCACTAGCGGGCAGCCATGACATGATAAAGGGTTATCATCTTTGTAACTTACAAATGGTGGACGAGAAGGAGGCAGAAGTCTCTCTGGAATCCACCACTGTCACTATGTCCTCAACTGATAACCAGGACACTCACCTAAAAAACCTGCTAGCAGAATACACTGATTTATTTCAGGAACCTACAGGTTTGCCCCCGCTCAGATCCCATGATCACAGGATTCCTCTCAAGGAAGGAGGAGAGGCAGTTAATCTAAGGCCGTACAGGTATTCAGGTCTTCAAAAAGATACACTGGAGGACATGGTAAAGGAAATGCTGAGGGGCAAAATCATAAGGACCAGTAACAGTCCCTTTGCTTCTCCAGTAATCCTGGTGAAGAAAAAAGATTCAACATGGCGTCTCTGTGTGGATTACAGAGCCTTGAATAAACTCACCATCAAGGATAAGTATCCTATCCCCATGATTGAGGAACTATTGGAAGAATTGGTGGGAGCTGCAGTGTTTTCCAAAATTGATTTGCGTGCAGGCTACCATCAAATTCGCATGGCAAGGGGAGATGAATTCAAAACAGCTTTTAGAACTCACAGCGGCCACTACGAATTCTTGGTAATGCCATTCGGCCTAACGAATGCACCGGCCACTTTTCAGAGCTTAATGAATGAAATCTTCAGGGAGCATTTGAGGAAGTTCATTCTTGTGTTCTTCGACGACATCCTCGTGTACAGCCATACTCTTCCTGAACATTATATTCATCTAGCTACTGTGCTGAACTTATTAAGGGAACATCATCTGGTGGCTAAAGCCAGCAAGTGCTTCTTCGGCAGGGATCAAGTGGAATATTTGGGACACATCATTTCCAAGCAAGGTGTGGCGACAGATCCTTTCAAAATACAAGCCATCCAGGAATGGCCAATACCTACAGGATTGAAGCAGCTGAGGGGGTTCTTGGGGTTGACAGGTTACTACAGACGCTTTGTCAAAGGCTATGGCAGCATATGCAAGCCACTCACTCAACTCCTTAAAAAAGAGGCTAAGGGCTGGAATGATGAGGCTACCACAGCTTTTAATCAGTTGAAGACTATTATGACTAGTGCTCCAGTATTAGCTCTGCCAGATTTCAACAAGGTGTTCATCGTGGAGACAGATGCATCAGTAATTGGGGTGGGAGCAGTACTTATGCAAGAGGGGCACCCCATTGCATTCATTAGCAAATCCTTGGGTCCTAAACAACAGGTAATGTCAGTATATGAGAGGGAAATGCTGGCCATTCTTCAGGCAGTTACCAAGTGGAAACATTATCTTTGGGGACGCCATTTTATCATCAGAACAGACCACATCAGTTTGAAATATCTTCTACAGCAGAAACTGACTACACCTGCACAACACGTCTGGCTGGTAAAATTGTTGGGATACGACTACGACATTGAATACAAGCAAGGCCGCGAAAATATTCCTGCAGATGCTCTTTCCAGAATTCCTAATAAAGAGGTTTATGCCTTGACTACTTCAACCATCTCCACTGACCTCCTGACAGAGATCAAGAAGTCCTATGAAGAAGACGTTACAGTTCAAGGAATTATCAAACAGTTACAAGAATCAACTACTACCCACCCACACTATACTTGGGTAAATGAACACCTAAACAGAAAAGGAAAGGTGGTAGTCGGGAAGAATACTGCATTACGAGACAAGCTCATTTCCATGTTTCATAGTTCACCCGTGGGAGGACACTCTGGCATGACAGTAACAGCTAAAACAATCGGGGGGCTGTTTTATTGGAAGGGTCAGCAGAAACATATCAGGCAATTCATCAGAGAATGCAATGTTTGCCAGAGGAATAAACATGACAACGCAGCCAGCCCTGGACTCCTTCAACCATTACCCATTCCTGCAGCTCCATTCATAGACATCAACATGGATTTCATTGAAGGCCTTCCAAAATCTGAAGGGCAGGAGGTGATATTAGTGGTGGTCGATCGTTTCAGCAAATACGCCCACTGCATGGCTCTCAGCCATCCTTACACTGCTTCAGGGGTGGCCAAGACATTTATGAACAATGTCTATAAACTGCATGGTTTACCAGCTTCTATAACCAGCGACAGGGATCCAGTCTTCTTGAGCAGCTTTTGGAAGGAATTATTCACCAGTCAAGGAGTCAAGCTTAACTATTCCTCAGCCTACCACCCACAAACGGATGGCCAAACCGAAATTGTGAACAAATGCATCGAACAATACTTGAGGTGTATGACTGGTGATTGCCCGAACCAATGGGTCAAGTGGTTACCATTGGCGGAGTGGTGGTACAATACCAACTACCACTCAGCCACCAAAATGACACCCTATCAAGTTTTATATGGTGCTGTTCCACCCCTCCACATTCCTTATTTCCCAAAAGATTCACCTGTGGAATCGGTTGATGAGTATCTATCTGCGAAAGAAGAAATCATCAAAAGGGTCAGGGTGCATCTCCAAGCAGCACAGAACAGGATGACCATGGTAGCTAACAGGAAAAGGAGTGATCGCAGTTTTGAGATCAATGATTATGTATTCCTCAAACTCCAACCATACCGGCAACAGTCATTGGTGCGCAGATCATCACAGAAGTTAGCAGCCAAATATTATGGACCTTATCGGGTAGTAGCCAAGATTGGGAAGGTGGCTTACAAACTGGAATTACCAGCTTCAACACTGATTCATCCAGTATTCCATGTGTCTCAGCTTAAAAAACATATTGGGAATCACATCAGCCAAGGCACTCCTCCGATGGTACCAAAAACAGCTGCCTTACAGCCTAGAACTGTGTTAGACCGAAGAATGGTGAAACTTCACAATCAAGCTCACACACAAGTATTAATACTCTGGGAAGGACTAGCTCCTACTGAGGCTACGTGGGAAAACTTGGGGGAAATTCAGCAACGTTTTCCACTGTTCAACCTTGAGGACAAGCTTGGGTTCAAGGGAGGGCAATTGTTACAAGCAGAAGAAGAAGAAGAAGGAGAAGAAAGGATCTAAAGTAGGCCACGAAATCAAAAATTAGTTAACAGTACACACGCGAGCCATGCATTCAAAAGTTAGTTGAAAAGCCATACGCACCGTTTCATTTAATTACCAAACGCACCGTTTCGATTCCATAAACAGCTGCACGTTAGTTACCACACAGCCTGCGTGCTGAGGGTGTTGTAACCAATTGCTTGCAAAGCTTTATAAATAAGCATACGTAGAGTAAACAAGATAACAAGAAATATAATACACAGTTTGTTTCCTTCTTATCAGGAACTAAATATCAGTGTTGTTGGTGTGGTATCAACAGCCTCTCTAACATTTCATTCTCGCTAAATTCATTCCACCATCACTATCACTGGATATCATCCAATTCGGTTCTATCCATACTTCACCCTTAACACATATCTCTTTTTTTCTTTCTTTCTTTTTTTATTTATATTTATCAAGTTTTGTTGAATTACCACAAACCCTTCATTCATTTATTCCTACATTTAAGCCTTCAAGAGTTTTATAACCTTTTCCTAACTCTTTAATTCAAAACGTTACAGGCAGTTTGACAGAGATGGATAAGGAGGTTAGTCACAACTCTATGGACTCCACTATTGCCAACGTCAATGGAAGGTTGGAAAAATTGGCAACTTATACTGAACCCACAGTAGTCTATAGCTCTGAACGTGAGGTGGCAGCTACACATCACCTTGGCAAGGTTTTAGGGATTCATAGAGATACTAATGATGGTATGGTTGCTGAATATATTCAGAGGCAGATTGATATGAAATATATTGAAGGAATGGTTGGACTCACTCTGGGTTCTTGCTCTGGTGCCCAGGTTATGACTTTTATTCTAATCTTAAGCAGATGCTACCATGGAATTACAGAGATTTAGACAAACATCCTCAAGATGATCAATCTTAAAAAGGTCATAACTTATAAAACCCTAGTTCCGGGTCCCATTAAGAATTTTATTATAAGCCAATTTAAAAAACTTGTCAAAGCAAAAAAACAAAGATAACAAAAAAAACCTCGAATGAACTTTATAGCTAGCCCGAGTCAACAAATCAAACACATGGTCTAGGACATGAAATTGAGATGACCCTATAAATAGAAAATCTAAAAAAACACTAACAAAGAAAACTTAAAAATGATTTGAAAAAAGATGAAAGTTGAATTAAGCTAATTCTTCAAATCTATTACCCAAGTCATGAGACTGGGGTAACCTCATCAAAGACAAACTTGAAAAAAACAAAGAAGCAAAATTCTTAATCAAAGAAACATTGAATGATGGAATTGAGAAAAAAAAATCAATAAAAAAACATTTCAAAAAAAAAATGGCAATTAAAAGAATTAGGAGTAATTTTGATAGAAGATAGTATGGTTCCTCATGAGAACTAGAAGAAATTAAACAAATTGTTGTTATGGACTACAAGGGATAGCTATTGGTGTCAAAAATATTGTTTGAGCTTGCTGTGGATTTTTTAACCCTTTACAAGGCACCTAGGGCATTGTCCCAGTCAGACTTGCAGAGAGTTCTTGGCACATCAACTAAGACTAAGGTTGCTGTAAATGGGTACAGTAAGCCAATGCTAGAATAGTCTGTTACGTGATTTACCCAACTTGATATTGTTGGATTTATTGCTCTAGAATTTGATCATAGCAGGTTTACGGTTATACCAGCTGTCATGACAGCTGGTTTCCCCTTCTTCTGTAACCGTCTTCTAAGAAACAATATATATATATATGATGTACTCTCTGACCTTAGAGATAAGGAGAACAGAGATTCACATTCTCAAATTCTATCTTTTTGAAATGATTGTCAGAGAGGTCGAGCTTTTGAAGATGATGCAGGGAGAAAAAGGGTGCTATTGGAATGGAGGGTGCCATAAGGAATGCTGCAGGAGAGGTCCAGTCCAGTGACAGGCCCGGTTTTCATGTCACAAGTGACCCCATCCCACGAGCAGCAGTCTGTACTATCTATCCATGACTCTGTTTTTGGAAAAGGATATTGGCAGTACTCCAATGAGGCATCTATTAATGGAGAAGGATTGTTTGAATTGATGGAGAGAAAGAGATTGGTGATGATGAGCACACAAATGAGAAGAAGAGGAGGAGGAGGACGAGTGATTTGAGGAGAGTGGAGATGAAATTGTTGAATGGAAATGGAAGAGAAACAGAATGAAAGAGAGAGATTGAGAGAGGCACAGTTGTGAAAACCCCATTACAGGATTCGAAGTACAATTAGGAGAGATGAGAAATAAAGAAAGGCATTATTAGTAGTATTTAATTATTAGTAGTGTTATCTTCAACACTATGAATCTGCCATTTTAGTGTTGTTCCAAAGCCAACTCCACTCGGTATCACTTGAGGCACAACCTTTATTGAAATAACACTGCAATAAAAACAATATATAACTGTAGTTATGATTACTTATAAAAAATCAGAAAGGAAACAACTTACAGAACGAACTTTGAAGATACTGACTGCATTGTTTAGTTTCTTCTTGCACCATTTCTACTAGCATTCTTCTTTGTTCTGATTGCATTAAGACTCCATTGATCTTCAACCGTTTTCAGAAACCATGCAGGTCTTCTTGTTTTAAACACAACATATCCCATTATGACTCCAAACATAAACCCACATCCATACCCAATTGCCACAGCTTTCCATCCAAACCCATCTTCAAACAATGTTGAATCATCTCCTGCAATAAAGTTTGATGGCGGTAATGGTGGTGCCTCGCCATTGCTACATTCTTCTAGCATTGGAAATCCACGCAAACCCGAGTTTCCTTCGAATGAGCGATGATCAAACGTGTTGAACTGCTTTCCTTTGGGTATGGGTCCTTCAAGCTGGTTATGTGAAAGTTCTAAGACTTGAAGAAATGTTAGATATACCAACTGTATAGCAATCCTTCCAGTTAACAAATTTGAAGATAGATCTAATGATTATAGACTGGTCAAAATTCCTAATGATGATTGGATATGACCAGTAAGGTAATTGTGAGAGAGGTTAAGTTGTTGGAGTCCTTTAAGCTTTCCACGTCATAAATATTGGCAAAGCCATAGTAATCAAGTACTCTGAGGGATACTGATGGGGAGTGGGTCTTTATGGAATTCACCAAAGAAGAAGCTAGTGAAGTAGTAGGAATTGTTGATGATAATGGGACAAGTGGGTTATGAGGGATGTTTGGATTGCTGTAAAATGAAGGAAAATAATGGGGTTTTTCAAGAGGTTTCTATTAACAAGACAGATGGATAAGGACGCGTCAGCTAATTGATTGATAGCGAGTAACATCAAATCAAGAGCTGCTGCTGCTTCTTCTTGGGCTCTGTAAGGGCTTCATCTTGCCTTTTAATTAACATTCTCAAGATGATGGAATATGAAGTGCATTATCTGATATAAACACGAGGGAAACAGGATCGTTCTCAAGTATCATTAGGAATTGTTTCTTGGAGGAAAAAGTATAAGGTTAGGTTTGTTAACGCCAGAGGGAGTTTGTCAGAGATAGATCAAGTATAATAAAGTTGTTTAATATATTCAAATTTTGAGATTAATATTAAAAAATATTATTAAATTACTTTGAATACACCAAATCGATTGTAATTGGGTTATTATGATGAAATTAGGATTAGAAAACCAACTTTTCAATTATGAAACCTTCTGATTGCAAATGCTTTGTAACAACATGAAGACTGAGTTCATGGCATTATGGGATGGGTTTGCTACAGATCGTGAGTTCCTACTCTTGAAACAAGTGCTGCATTTGTGTAGTCTTTTTATGCAGTAACTTGCTAGAATGTGTTTTTATGTAAGATTTGTGGAAGTGTGATTTATTCATGGGCCTGGCCTGAGTGGACTCAGTGATACTATTTTTACAGAGAACGCACAAGAGATGTTACTTGCTGCAACCAACTGACCTTAAGAACTCGATGAAGCAATCCTCCGGCGTCTTCCTCGGGCCTTTGAAATTGGGATACCTGATCAAAGAGAGAGGGCTGAGATCTTGAAGGTTGTTTTGAAAGGGGAGAAAATCAAAAGCAAAATTGACTTTGATTGTATAGCAATTTTGTGTGAGGGCTCCACTGGTTCAGATCTTCCTGAACCTTGCAAGAAAGCAGCTTATTTTCCTATTAGGGACCTATTGGATGAGGAGAACAAAGGGGGAAAATCTAGTGTAACTATATATTTATCATCGTGTTGTTCCATGCTTCCATCAGTTATTTTATAGTATATTGAACAATATAGTTCTCATCTGTGATTTGTTAAATTCTCAGCTAATTCTTCAAGGTATTTTTATTGATTTGTAATATTTGCATAGAAATCCCATGCATGCCTGAGGGTGTCATGGAAGAGTTTTGGTAATTGTTGCCTGTTGTGCTTGTAAAGCCACTTAATTCCATTTAATTAAATTCACATAATTGGTGGAAAATGAGTTGTTAGACAAAAATAAGTGGGAGATGAGTTGTTGGCATAATTGGTGGAGTATGAATGGAGATGGGTTGTTAATTAGCATAATTTGTGGCATAATTGGTGCCATGATTTATGGCCTTTATCCCCTCACTCTTGCCTATAAATAGGCAATACATCCAAGCCTTAAATGCACACCAAGATAGAGAAAAGAAGAGGAGAGTAATCCCACAAAGTTGTGAGGTATTTGTGAGAGAGTAAGTGATGTGTTTTCTCCTAATAATAGAGAGATTCTTAGTTGTTCTTCTATTATTTAAGAAAGGTTGTAATTCTCACATTACTTAGTAAAATCCTTCTATACTTATCTGTGAACATAGTCTAATTGGGTGAATAATGTAAATTCTTGTGTCTCATTTCTCATTTTATCATATCTCTTACCTTTTGTCTTGTCGATTTTGCATGCTGGTATCCTAACAGTGCTCTATCCAAGGCCATTGTGCCAGACAGACTTGCAGAGAGTTCATGGCACACCAACCAAGACTAGGTCAAGCTCTCATTCACCTGGGTGGCCAAGGCAGTCAGATGACTATCAGGTTTAAGCCACAACTAATGAACTCTCTAAACTCGTAGTATCTCAAATCTTGAATCTTCAGTTGGATAATCTGGACCCTTGAAATATTCATTTGTTTTTTTTCTTAATATGAGGCCAAGAGAAATTGTATTTTAAATTATTTTAATCTTTTCCAATTCTGAAATGTTCTAAGTAGAATATGTTGTTTTTAGTCGACTCAGAATTGTAGATTTGTTGTAGCATAGAGCTCTTAACGTGGTATTAATACCTATCTTGCTTTCTTTTGCTTTAGATATAAACTTGTCAATAAAAAATGTTGACTGATTTTGTTGATGATTTTTGATCTGTGTAAGAGTTGTGGAACATTGTTTGTACCTTTTGAGATGGGTTTATTACTCTTTTTAATAGTCATTCATGACTTACAAGTTATCAGAATTACTCTATTTTGCTTGTAAATATTCCTTTCACACTCATAAGTTTGTAAGTAATTTGTTCATAACTTTATAACTTTGCATGCTTGACTTATTACATACATGGATTCTTTTTCATAAAAGTAACACCCAATTAACCTTGAAACTAAAAAAAAGAGAGAAAAAAGTAAAGGGAATATGCCACCCTACTGTTGTTTCAATGTCAAATCCACTTGATATCTTGTTTGTACTGCAAAATTACAAAGGTAAGACTGATCAAATGAAAGAGTAGAGAAAAGATAGAATAACATAAATTGTGAACATAAAATTTGAAAACTCAAATGCTTGCAAAACTTACTTGAAAATATCAATTGAATTATTTAGTTTCTTCTAGCACCATATCTGCAGAAATTCTTCTTTGTGTTTTTGCTCTTGATATTCCATTTATCTTCAACCATCCTAAGAAACCATGAAGGTTTTTTTGTTCTACACACAACGTATCCCGTTGCAACTCCAAACACAAACCCGCATCCATACCCTATTATCACAGCTTTCCATCCAAATCCTTCTCCAAACAATGTTGAATCATCTCCTTCATGAAAGCTTGATGCCGGCAATGATGGTGCCTCCTCACTGTAGCATTCTTTTAGTACTTGAAAGCCACATAAACCCGAGTTTCCTTCAAATGATCTTGCATCAAAGGTGTTGAATTGCTCTCCACTTGGAATGGGCCCCTCGAGTTGGTTATGTGAAAGGTTTAGGATTGCAAGAAATGTTAGACCCCCCAGCTGCGTTGGAATCCTTCCTGTAAGCAAATTTAAAGATAGGTCTAATGATTCCAAATTGGTCAAATTTCCCAATGATGATTGGATATGACCTGTAAGGAAATTATGAGAGAGGTTGAGTTGTTGTAGTGCTTTAAGCTTCCCGATCACCTTTGGAATCTCTTCGGTAAAACTGTTACTTGACAAATCTAGTATTCTGATGGTACTTCGGATCCTCGGAAACTCAATTTCTACACCTTTCCATGTCATTTCTATGGAATGGACACAGACAATGTGATTTGTCGTGTTAAGGTAAATCATGGTTTTATCTGAGGTCATCATTGCTTCGAGAGTATTAAAATACCTTGTTGGCAACGGCCCACTAAAATTATTGCCGGAGATGTCAAAAATCCATAATTTAAAGAAGGAATTATATGCAGTCGGACCCTTCACAAAACCTTGGAGTTTATTGGATTTTAGGACAAGAATTTGGAGCTTTGGAAGCATTTCTAGAAAGTAGGGAAATGTATCCTCAATCTTATTGTTGCCAAGATCAAGAACTTCCAACATTGTGCAGTTGATGATAGATGGTGATATTTCCCCTTCTAATTCATTTCCATTGAGGTCGAGATATTCCAAGCTATTACCCTTTGAAAATGTTGAAGGGATAGTGCCTTGAAGATTGTTCATACCTAGATGCAATACTGAGAGCTTGCTGCTGAAGTTCCCCAAACATAATGGTATAGAACCACTCAAGCTGTTGTCGGACAAGTCTAGGACCTCAAGGAATCTCAGCTTGCAAATAGAAGAAGATATCTCACCTGTCAATTTACTATTGGACACAAGAAGGAGGGCTTCCAAGTTCTCTTGTTTGAAAATTGAACTTGGGATTGTACCATGCAAGTAGTTATTGCTCAAATGAAGGTATACCAATGAATCGTGTTGGAATTCACTTATACTGCCTATGAGATTATTGTTATGAAGGTCAAGATATTGTAAAGAAGGAAGAGCAAACAAAAAGGATGGTATTGTTCCATTGAAAAAGTTATCAAATAAATATAAATATTGTAGATTTGAAAGGGTATTATTTCCAATTGACAATGGGATTTCACCTATAAAATTGTTACTTGAGAGGTCTAAATAGGTGAGCTGTGTGAGATTACCAAGCATAGCTAGATCTAACCTTATAATGTTACGATTACTAAGAGATATATATTTTAATGACTTTAGATTACTGATTAAGTCGTTTTCTAAATAAACTAAAATTCTTGTATTAGAAAGACCCAATAGAGAGAGGACATTACTCAAATTGGACGAAGGAAAAGAGCTAGTGAGGCCTTCGTTGTATGACAAATAGAGTGATTCAAGGTTTGGTAGGAGAAAGATGTTACCCGGGAATTTCCCCTGCAATCCACAGTTACTAAGGGAGAGAGATGACAAAGAAGAGGACAGATTCGTCAAGGAATTAGATGCAACCAAAGACATATTTACAAAAGCCAAATTGACTTCTCTTAGCTTGGTTAGGTTTTGAACAATCTTGTCAAAAGAAATTGGCTCTAGACTTAGATAGAAATTTCCTGAGAGAGAAAGTGATACCAACTCAGTGAGCTGCTCAAAATCATATAGAATTGAACCAGTAAGACTGTTCCCTCCAAGATCCAAGTACCGGAGGTGCTTAAATCTTCCCATTGAGGATGGGAATTTTCCTTGCAATCCACAGTCTTTGAGTTTGAGTGATGACAGAGAAGAAGACAGATTCATCAAGGAATCAGGAACAACTAGTGACATGTTTACCCAACTCAGATAGAGTTCTCTAAGCTTGGTTAGGTTTCGAACAAGCTTGTCAAAACAAATTGGTTCGAGACTTAGACCGTAGTTGCTAGAGAGATCAAGTGAAACCAATTTAGAGAGGTGAGAGACTTCTAATGGAACTTGGCCTGCAAGATCTGAACCACTTAGGTTAAGATGTGTTAGACTGGAGAAGTGGCCAAATCGAGAAGAAATATGGGAGGTGTTGAAATCATTGAAAGAGAGGTCGAGCTGCTGAAGATTATGGAGAGAGAAGAGAGAATTATTGGGACGGAGGGTGCCGTAAAGCATGCTGCAGGAGAGGTCCAGTCCAGTGACATGCCCGGTTTTCAGGTCACAAGTGACTCCATCCCACAAGCAGCAGTCTGTGCCCTCTTTCCATGACTCTGTTTTTGGAAAGGGATATGAACAATAGTACTCCGATAAAGCAGAACTATTAATGGAAAAGGATTGTTTGAATTGAAGGAGAGAAAGAGAATGGTGATGAGCACACAAATGAGAAGACGAAGAGGTGTAATTTGAGGAGAGTGGAGATGAAATTGTTGAGTGGAAATGGAAGAGAAACAGAAAGAAAGAGAGAGATTGAGAGAGGCAAAGTGAAAACCCCATGGCTGCCTTTCAGGATTCAAAGTATAACTAACTGGGAAAGATGAGAAGTAAAGAAAGGCATTATTAGTAGTATTTATAGACAAACGCTACAGTCTTAGATTGTATACTGACGAAATCAAAGTCACATATTAATATGAATAATACCTTTTTCCAGGATTTAATAAAAAAAAAAAAAAGTAAGAATAAAACAAGAGAGAGACTTGAGTCAAAACATTATTAGTAATATTTTTGTTTTAAAAAAAATTCTTTCCATTCCTTCAATTGATATACTTTGATTTTTCCCTTTTCTATTTTAAATAAAAAAATAATTTAAAATATAATTTCCATGAAATTCAATCCACAACGTCCTCAATATATAGGAAGAAAACTTGTTAATAATTTACGATCGTAGTTTACTCACAGCTTAAGCAAGTGGGCATGCAGAGTTAAAGAGTTATCCTCACCTTCTTACGTCCACTTCAATCCAGTCTACAGTCAACACGTTCTTTATATACATTTTAGCTTTCTTTGTTATCTTGAAATTTTTTTGTTATTGTTAGTACGTACTTATTTACAAAAGTGACATTTTTGCAGCAAGTCTTTGGGCTCACAGATAAGTGCGGAGTCATGTAAAAATTTACGTGGAGTTGTCTAATATGATGCTTTAGCTTAGGTTAAAATTTCATAATTTTTGAAGAAATTCAGAAATTCGATAAAATATTATAATTTGATCAGTTTTTACTTTATTGGGTGTAATTTTCAATCCGAGTATCAGATTGAGCTGAAAGTTTACGAGAGATCTTAAAATATATTGAATAAAATCTAGTTAAAATTTTAGAATGAACAGAGTTCGGTAGTCCTAACAAAAAAAACCGTTAAATAAAAGCAAAACGACTAATTAAGGGTAAAATAGTTATTTGCTATTAAAAAATAAAACAAATCAGTTCTTCCTTTATTTTATATGTTGACAATCGGACAGAAGCAGAATAGGAAAAGAAAGAAAAGAAAAGGGAGAACCAATCTTCATTTGTTCTGTCCTTGACCTCCAACTCTTCAGAACTTGGATGTATAGATATTGTCCACTCTTCTTGTGGTGCTGAATATATATGGAACTGAAGGTTCCCTTGCAAATATTTCCACACAAGAGTAAGCGTTGGAAACACAGCAGTCTTTGAGCTAACAGATACAGTTCATGCTCTAATTAGAACTTTCTTTGCAGCTCGTCTGATGGCAGCTGTTCTCGGGGACATCGATCTACCCCGCTATTATTCCTTGCTGGCTTATAAACTTAATACTAATTGGACCCCCCCCTTCGCATGCACTGATAGATTATTATTGCTATTATTAACAAGAACAGGTGGCTGTGTACTTGAACGGTTAAGCAATGTATGAAGAAGAAGCATTCATAGCTTAGAAAATATTAATGAATATATATGTGCTAATAGATACAGTTTGTGCTCTTCCTTTGCAGCTCGTCTTATGGATCATACTTTTTGTGTGCCAACAAAAGTTCCATGCCAACAAAAGACAACAATGCAAGCCTTGGTACAGATTCTTGCTGGATAAATCTGCGGTCACATGTAACATCCACCTTCGTTTTGTTTTTTGTGTTAGTACGAAGAAAAATCTGAAGGAGTGCAGTGCTTAGCTGTTGTAGTGTACTAACCGATCTTGCAGTAAATTTGGGACTCTCGTGAAGTGTCAATTTTATATCAATGTCAGAAAGCAATAGGCAAAGGTCCAGAAAAGTCTTCGGAACTTTATAGGCTTATCTCTTAATTTTAATCACTAAACTTATCTCTTAATTTATTAAAAAATAAAGCATTTATTTCAAAGCATAGATTTTGTAATTAATTCCTTTGTTTTCTACTATATCACTTTGTTTTTGGGATTGAGAGCAAGGTTGTTAAAATCGCGTTTTGACTCGTAAAATCGTACGATTTTACGAGTCAAAACATGCATTACGGGTTGAATCGCTTGAAAAAATCGAAAATGGATAAAATCAGGTTGAAATCGAGTAAAATCGCAAAAATCGGATGAAATCGCGCAAAATCGCGATTTCAGGACCGATTTTGTGATTTTGACAAAATAAAGCCCCGAAACAAAATCCCCCCTCTTGGACAGCTGTCAGATGCCTATTGGATTATTCCTGCACAGTCACGGACTATTACCTCTCATTTTACACCCAAAAAAGAAAGAAAGAAAAAGACCTAGAGAGACTAGCAGAAAAAGAGGGGCTTGATGAATTTACCGAGATCGGAGGATTCGAGGACTGAAGGTTTAAGATGAGAGTGGAACCAGCAGAGAGAGAATTTGGAGCATCGGCGATTCGGGCTCCCATTGATTAGAGTAAAAACAAAAAACCCCAAGATGATCAGACAGTGAGGAGAAGAGCAAAAGCTTCGTGGGCACGATTTGCTTTCCCTCGCGGCAATGGCCTGGTTGAGCCCTTGTTTGGGTCCACGACCAAGAGAACAGCAACACGACAGCGAAAAGCAGCAGAGCACGCCATTCTTCCAAGGGCTACAAGTCTTCACTGCTCATGGAAGCTTAAGCGGCTAAGTATAATTTGTTTGATTTCCCATTTCTGTAGCTGTCACTAAATTTTAATTCTGATTATGATGCTATAGATTGTGTAGAAGCCTTAACTTTCTTTGAAGATCAAAACCCATCAATCAATCAGTCTTTAGTTTTGTTATCTGGATTTTGATATCAATCCATCATGATGAGAGACGGTAAGTTAAAACAATCTTGCTATGTGCCTTCTTCATCAGCAGAAGTAATAGGGAACAACCTAGACCTCGTTACTGAAATCTTGCTCCGTGTACCGGCAAAACCACTCCTTAAGTTCAAGTGCGTGTCAAAGCAATGGCTTTCTTTAATTTCAGACCCTAAATTCTGTGTCTCTCATACTCACCACCAACCACCAACAGCACCCTCTGCTCTCTTCCTGCTCAACTACTTGGCTTCCAGCCCTCAGCTAATTGTCCCTTTAAAAAATGAGCCTATGCCTATCACTATACCCTAGTAGCAACATCGCTTGATGTTGTGCTGTGTTTGCGCAACAAAGTACAGAGGGTCTTTTTACTCTCCTTTCTGGTTCAGTTTTCTGGTTTCAGAATTAATTGGATTGAATTAATAGGGTGAAAATTGGACTGAAAATTGTTGAATTTGACTGAATTTAATGCCATTTCAGTATTATAGAACTGAATTAATTAGATGAATTGTTATGTATGAATTTTTATTTAAAGCATGAATTTTTTTTTATGTATTTTAAAATTCCTTACGATTTTACGATTTTACGATCCGTTTTTACGATCCGAGTTTATAAACGGCTTTCCGTGCCGTGGTAAAATCGCGATTTTAACAACCTTGATTGAGAGTGATAGATTATCATCTAATTAATTTTAAAAATTGAAATCATAATTATCACATATTAATTTCCTCAGCCTCAAAATAAATGAAAAAAAAATGAATTATTGAATTCCTAAGTAATTTTATTTTTTCTATTTTCAGACTTCGAATATAATAATTCCTCTAATCGGATGCAATAATTTATTATCCCTATGAAAATGAAAAAAAAAATCACTATTATCTATATCTCTATTATCTATACGAAGCATGTTAAGAGGGGTGACATAATGGGAATCATGTACTAATAAGAAGGGTGACATCTCTTTTTAGCAAATTATATATCTCTTAATGGGAGCCAATATGAAGGCGATCGAATCAAAATTGGTTGCTTCGTGCAAAGGGGAGCCTCTCGTCATAGCACAATCGCCCTAGGAATCACCTTTCGTTCATTTGCACCAAAAAATGATTCCAAAACAAACACCACATACACCCTCCAAGAAGGAAACGATTTTGCTCAAAGGAATAGGCAATAAATACCTCCGTTTAAATCACTTTCAGTGGAAAATTATAAAACCTATTAATTTATTGCTGACCCTCAAATCAACGCAACCCAAAACCTATTAATTTATTTTTTCAATCAACTACGACTATTAATTATATTTGATGATAATGAATGAAATGACATCATGGTTATATAAAAATATGTCAAAAGCTATTCTTAATAGGGTTTTTGGAATTAATTTTCTACTATAATTGAATTGTGTTTAATTTGAAATTCATTGGTATTGCTAAATATATTGAATTAACATGTTTAGAATATATAGAATTTATTTTAATTTATTTTTTATATTACCATCATAACTTTTATTTTATTCCTTCAAATGTCTTAAAAAAGGGTAAAATTCCTTATTTCTAAGATAGTAAATCATAAGGTTTGACCTCTAATTTATTTTTTCAAAATTAAATTTTATTAAATTCTGGATACTTAAAATGATTCTAAACATGATATTTTATTGAAAATTTTGAATTGAATTTAACTCAAAATATTCTAAACTATGCTGCAAGATACCACTAATAGTTAACAGTGAGAACATTTTGAGTTTAAAGGTATTATCAGCATGTTCTCTTATCCCACGTTTTAAGAAAAAAATAATGTTATGAGGGATTAATTGTTAAGGGGTTATATTGAAGAATAAAATAGTATAAGGATCAAATTAAGATAGAATGTATAGTGGAAGGATAAAAAAAGACAACATTAGCAAAAAACGTGTGGCCAAAAATGTCAAAGTCAATTAACCTGAGAAGAAAGGCAAGTTTTGATGTCCCAAATGAATCATTGATGTAAGAGAGAGAGAGAGAGAGATCATGTGGATGGTGGGGTGGGGCCAAGAAATGGTGGGGATGATATTCATCGAATGCTGATCTTATCATACTTAAGATGGGACCACTGTTCCTTACCATTAATTTCCGGTTTATAGGAAGATGTGATAAGAATCATTATTTTAAAAAAAATTCAAAAAAATTGATTTTTATTTTATTTTATAATAATTGTTTTTTATGTTTTTAGATTTTTTTAATGTACTAATATAAAATTAAGTTTTAAAAAATTAAAAATATTATATTTTAATATATTTTTAAATAAAAAATATTTTAAAAAATAATTATTAAAAATAATAATAGACAGCAATGACATTGTATGTTAAATTTGGTTATTTTCATGCCATTTGGAATTTATGCAGCTTGCTATCATAGAAAATAATAAAAAAATCATTTAAATTTATTTTAAGTAAAATATATTTTTTAAATGTAATTATTATTACAATATTAAATAAATATTGACATTGATTTTTTAAATCTAAAATGATATTGTTTCTAGACTTTTTTATAGAAAAAAGTTGAAACGTTATCAACTTCTCTATTTTGTTTGAGACTCCGCCCTTAAGTATATCCGGACTGAGTTTAGTATCACATATTCTAATAATATAGGAAATTCTTTTAGTAAATTAGAGTAGGTCACAAAAAAATAGTTGATGGGTAGATGGAATAAACTACACAAGAATTTATAATATGATTGATTTACTTCATGTAATTTAAATTAAAGGAAAAAAACACACATTTCCTATGCCTAAAAATAAATGAAAACAAAAATACAAACGAATTATTGAATTTTCAAGTGATTTTATTATTCCTATTTTCAAACTTGGAATGTAATAATTCCTCACCGAATTTCTTTAACCGGATGCAATAATTTATTATTCCTATGAAAATGAAAAACAAAATCACTATTATTTAGCTCTTAGTTTACAAAAAAAATAAAACATTTATTTCAAAGTGTAGATTTTCATCGAATTAATTTTGAAAATTATCATCGAATTAATCTAGAAGAAGCATGCTAAAAAGGCAATCACTTAGCGTGAGTATATCTATCTCTTAATGGGAGTCGATCGAGTCAAGAACTCTAGATTGAATGTTACGTGCAAAAGGGGAACCCTTTCGTCATAGCACATGTCGCACGTCGAAAAATCCGCGCATGACATCGGCTGGTGATTTTTGTCTCGTTGTTAATGCTGTATTTTCTTGGTTCGTTGGAGTCACCACCTAATAATTGATTGCGGGCTACTAGAAAACCGGATATACTGATCTTGTCAGAGACTCGCGGGTAAGGGACTGATAATGGTTAGGGAAAGTATTAGCACCCCTAACGCACCCTACCTAAGGTAAGCTGCTTCGTGATTTTTGACGTGCTAAAGAAGTTTTAATAATTGGTTCATTCATCGAATTTTAGAAAATACAACTTACATGTAAATTCATAATTCTTTATCCGTGAACAAATCAGAATATTAAATTCTTCTTTATTCTTGCAATTTTATCATAAAAAAGAATATATCATTCATAAACAAAATACACATCACATTCACTTTCAAGCTTCGTGGACTTGATGTGATTTTAAAAATAAAATTTTAGCTCAATTCTAAGGCTTTGATAAATCAATTATTAGTTCCCGGAATATATGTAGATACATGTTCTACATTTTTATGGAAAATACAACATGATTTTTATCTGTCCTTTAGATATTTGTGCATATAAATTAAATTCATTTTTTTATTCAATAACATACATAAAAAAAATTACAAACACACACAAACATTTTTATTATTATTATTATTATTTATTACTTTCTCCTTCTTTTCTTTTCTTTTACATCCGTAATACAAATACAAATACAAATACAAATTCAAAACAAATAAATAAAAATTACATTAATTAATTTAAAAATTACAAAAAAATCCCTGAAACTCTAGAAATTGCATTGAAGACCTTCTGACGCAGCATGAACAATACTGGAACAGTGGCGGTGCGTCTTCCCACGCGCCCCGCTACTAGCGGCGCATGGATTCACGCGCCGCCGCTGGAAAACCTGACAAACAGGGGTGAGTGGAACGGCTTCCTCCCCTCTTCAATTTTCTACCGGCGGTGAGCGTCCGGTCACCTGCAAACACACAAAAAATGCAAACAAAGCAGTTGATTTTAGTTTTTTTTTTTTGTTTCAGATCTGTTTTTAAGTTTTTTCTTTCTTCTGCCCGTTTCGGATCTGCTTTTGGTTCTTTTCTTCTTCTCTATTCCATGTACCAGCGACGACTGCTGGAGGCCGGAGCAGCGGGTGGTGCCACTGGGGAAAGGAGCTGCTGCGGTTGTTCACGGTGGCAGTAAAGGCGACCGTGGGTTTTGTGGCCGATTGAAGAGAAGCTAGGAGTCTCCGGGTCTGTGATTTTGGAGGAGACGCCGTCGAAGGAAGATCGGTGGAGGGGAAAGCAGCGGGGGAAGAAGAGTTGTGGCTAGTTCTCCGTGGGAAAACGGTGATGGCTGTTGTTGGCCGGTTGATGGTGGTTGGCCGAGAGAGGGAGGCGCTGTTGGGATCGGTTGTCCGGGGAAGAAAGGGTACTGTTGGCGGTGGCTGGTCTGTCGGTATCCGAAGGGAAGGTCGGCTGAAGGAGGATGAAAACCCAAATCCCAGGAGGCGCCGCTTCTCTCTTTACTTCGCCGGGTAGAGAAGATGAGAGAGAAAAAAAATTCAACCGGGGAGGTCCTGCTGTTTGGCCGGTGGCTGGAGAGGGTGATGGGTTTGTGGGGGTTTCGGCCAAAAGGGAGATGAGGCCGTGTGTGAGGGTTGTAGGGCTGAAGTTTGAGCAAGGGAAAGGGGGCTGCAGCGTTGAAAAAAAATGGAGAAGACCAGTCTTGGCCGGCGGCTTGGAATGAAAGAGATAGATTTAGGTTTTTTTGTATTTTTTTCCGATGTTGTCAAAATTGCCCCTCCTCCCCCTCCTTTGAGTTTTCAACCCATATTTATAGGTAAAAGTTTGTTCAAGCCTCCAAATTGGTCCCTCAATTTATTTTTCTTGTTGTTTTCTTGTATTTTTAAAAACGAGCAATATCAACGTCGATTCTATGAAAAAAAAATCAATGATTTTAAAAATGACGCGTGAAAAGTCGAACGCGTTCGAAAAACCTTTGAAAATTAAAATTCTTGGTTAGACGATGTTGAAAATGCTAAAAACACTGCAAATATATTAAAAACATATATTTTTTTTTATTTTTGTTGTTTTTCACTATTTTTGGATTTTCCTAAAATTTTATCAAAAAAGGTGGGTCAAAAATTGGGTAACAACAGATGCCCCCTCTTTACAATGCTTACGAAGCAAAACTTCTCAAAATTTTGCATAGTAAGCTTTGTAAAGAAAAAAAAGGAAAATGATTTCATTAACTTGGGCGACTTGCCCATACACTCACACTGATCTATTTTTATGGGCGACCTGCCCACACATACTCAAAGTGGTCTATTTTCAGGGGCGACCGGCTCACACACTCACACTTGTCTATTTTCACGGGCGACCTGCCCACATATACTCACTCTAGTCTATTTTCAGGGGCGACCAACCCACACTCTCACACTGGTCTGTTTTCAGGGGCGACCTGCCCACACATACTCAAAGTGGTCTATTTTTAGGGGCGACCGCCCCACACACTCACACTTGTCTATTTTCACGGGCGACCTGCCCACATATACTCACTCTAGTCTATTTTCAGGGGCGACCAACCCACACTCTCACGCTGGTCTGTTTTCAAGGGCGACCTGCCCACACATACTCAAAGTGGTCTATTTTCAGGGGTGATCTGCCCACACACTCACACTGGTCTATTTTCACGGGCGACCTGCCCTTTTTATTGGGTTTACCTGAGATCCCATCCGGCGATCTAACAAGAACAAAAATCAATGTGTAGCTCCGTTAACCTGAAATCCCATCTAGTGATTCCCTTTAACCAGAGCCAAGGTCTGTGTGGTTAGACTGAACTGAGATCCCTTCGCCGATCCCCTTCAACCAGAACCAAAATCCTTTCCAATTAGGTTAAACTAAGATCCCTTCACCGATCCCCTTTAACCATAACCAAGGTCTGTGTGGTTAGACTGAATTGAGATCCCTTCGTCGATCCCCTTCAACCAGAACCAAAATCCTTTCCAATTAGGTTAAACTGAGATCACTTCGTCGATCCCCTTTAACCATAACCAAGGTCTGTGTGGTTAGACTGAACTGAGATCCCTTCGTCGATCCCCTTCAACCAGAACCAAAATCCTTTCCAATTAGGTTAAACTGAGATCACTTCGTCGATCCCCTTTAACCATAACCAAGGTCTGTGTGGTTAGACTGAACTGAGATCCCTTCGCCGATCCCCTTCAACCAGAACCAAAATCCTTTCCAATTAGGTTAAACTGAGATCACTTCGCCGATCCCCTTTAACCATAACCAAGGTCTGTGTGGTTAGACTGAACTGAGATCCCTTCGCCGATCCCCTTCAACCAGAACCAAAATCCTTTCCAATTAGGTTAAACTGAGATCCCTTCGCCGATCCCCTTTAACCATAACCAAGGTCTGTGTGGTTAGACTGAACTGAGATCCCTTCGCCGATCCCCTTCAACCAGAACCAAAAATCCTTTCCAGTTAGGTTAAACTGAGATCCCTTCGCCGATCCCCTTTAACCATAACCAAGGAATGTGTGGTTAGACTGAACTGAGATCCCTTCGTCGATCCCCTTCAACCAGAACCAAAATCCTTTCCAATTAGGTTAAACTGAGATCCCTTCGCCGATCCCCTTTAACCATAACCAAGGAATGTGTGGTTAGACTAAAATGAGATCCCTTCGTCGATCCCCTTCAACCAGAACCAAGATCTGTGTGGTTGGGGCTGAACTGAGATCACTTCGCCGATCCCCTTCAACCAGAACCAAGATCTGTGTGGTTGGGCTGAACTGAGATCACTTCGCCGATCCCCTTCAACAAGAACCAAGATCTGTGTGTGGTTAGGATAGACTGAGATTCCTTTCGGCAATCCCCTCTAACCAGAACCAAAATCCTGTGTGTAGCTCGGTCAACCTGAAATCCCATCTGGTGATTCCCTTTAACCAAAGCTATATGAGATCCCATCTGGCAACCTCATCCAACCAAACAAAAGAATGTGGAAAAAAAAAACGGTCTCAATGGGTGACTTAACCAGGTGGAAAAAATATGATGAAGTGCGATCTCATTGTCATGGGTGACCTACCCAGATGGAAAGAATGTGAAGTGCGGTCTTATTATAATGGGTGACCTACCCATGTGGAAAGAATATGAAAAAGCGGTCTCGTTGTGATGGGTGACCTACCCGAATGGAAAAAATATAAGGTGTGGTCTCATTGTAATGGGTGACCTACCCAGATGGAAAAAATGTGAAGAGTGGTCTTATTATAATGGGTGACCTACCCATGTGGAAAGAATATGAAAAAGCGGTCTCGTTGTGATGGGTGACCTACCCGGATGGAAAAAATATGAAGTGCGGTCTTATTGTAATGAGTGACCTACCCAAAATAGAAAAAATATGAGGTGTGGTCTCATTGTAATGGGTGACCTACCCAGATGGAAAAAATATCATGAAGTGCGGTCTTATTGTAATGGGTGACCTACCCAGATGGAAAAAATATGAAAAACGGTCTTATTATGATGGGCGACCTACCCAGATGGAAAGAATGTGATATGACAAGTGTGAAAATTAGGACTTACCTGGCGAAGTCCTGAGGGGATGACAGAAGACGAGCTGGAAAACTTGGTGCTTCTTGATAATCCCCGATCATAGGTTTTGAAAACTCAGTGTTTCCTGACTACAAGGGTTGAAAACTCGAGGCTTCCCGATTGCAAGGTTGATCTTTTCATTTCTTTGGGATTTCCCTAATGGTAGGGTTCATCCCATCTTCCCTTTTATTCCATGATCAAAACTGATTCTTTATTATCATCACCACAATGCTTCTTTCTTTTTCCACCATCTTGTTGGACCTCATTAAGGATTTTCCTATAACAATTCAAAAATATGTGCAAATGTTTTTTTTTTTTTTGAGGTTAGATGACATGCATACATCCTTACCTGATTTGAAATATAGGTCCCCCCCCTCTTTGATGCTCCATCGTCATAGGGTGCCTTTGTTTGCATTCCAAAGCTTTCCTTGTTCTTTCGATGTATTGGCTCATTCATGTGCTAACCATCCACTCAGCTGTAAATGCAGTGCCCATCCTGGGCTGTCTTCGACAATTACTACTCGCATCGTTCATCAAGTTTGACCCTGCTTGCAAGTGTGGTGTTGCTCGATTCATCCTGAAGGAATGGAACAAATAATTCATCTCCCATATTCTCTCAAGAATTGTCCTTTGATTGGTTGTGCGTGCCAACGCCCATTAAAATTGTCAATCAGTCATGATCTTGCCTCTAGTTGAAACAGTACTCTTCAAGTACATGTTATCATCAGCCTTCTTGGAAATCATGCAGTCGTACAGACATGCATCTCATAGCTTGCAGTACAAAGGCTCATGATTGTATGCTCAGTGTTCTTCTTAATAGATTCACGTCAACTCTTTTAATCAGTTTGTGAAAAGAAATGTCTCGGCCTTATCAATGATGCTGCTTTTATCATCCATACTCATGCGGTGAAGTGCTCATCTGGCTTCAAAACAAATTGTCCCACACAATCAGTTTTCGGGGTGAGTGCCTTTATGACATTCATTCAATGCAGTTGCGTGGTAACGTCTGTCGATAACCATGTTTCAAAGGATGACAATATGAGATTGTCCTTCAAGTGCAGCATTGTTCCACAGTCAGTCTTGGTGGTGTGCATATGTTCGATGTTCATTCAAATGCACTCACCCGATAACATCTGTCAGAAGTCATAGCCATGTTTCAGAGGGTGACCCAAGATGAAGATATGAAAATATCCTTGAAGTGCAGCGTTGCTCATCAATTGCTGCTGAAGTTCACTAAATCATGGATTGTCTTTGAACAACATTGCCCCTAGTTGATCTGAACATGCTCATTCTTCTGTTTACAACCAAATGGCTTTTGTGAATGCCAGGAATGACTTTGATGGACTTTGATGACTCATCATGTGATTCTTTCTTTGCCCCCAACTGATCTGGATACTATTTGTTTTCCTTCTTAAGGTCCACTGTATTGTCCCCAGCTGCTCAACTTTTCAAGGATTGTTGAGGACTTCAATGTCATTTCTATCAAGGATTTCGGAGACTCAATCGATGTTCTTTTATGTCCGATAATCTTCCTTGTTTTGGAATCAACTCTCATATTTCAACGATCATGTCTGTTCAAAATCTAATTTGTTGAAATGAAATCAGAGATGCCTTTTTTTTTAAAAGAGCTTTTGAAAATCAAGCTTTTTGATCAAAGACCCAACACACGTTATTCGAAATATATAGTCCTTTGATTGTCATGCATTTTGAAAACAGAAATTGACCCAATGTAGGATTAAAATGGCTTTTTCCATGGTTCTTTGTATCAATTTGAATCCTTGATATTAGGTATATCATTTGATAGTCTATGATGAGGTGACCTTTGCGTGAATTTCAAAAGCAAGGCACCCAAGTCAACACTTAGGCTTTATCAAGAAAGGTTATTTCTTTTCTTAGCACTTGTTTTATCAGCATGCATAATAACCAATAGCTTAATTCATGAAGTCACGACCCTTATGGAAATGCTCTTCAAGTTTTGAGAGCGTCATTTATCGGTTCAAATTGCATGCTTGATTAAAAAGGGCTTTTAAAAGCACGTAATGCAGGCTATGGTTCATGGCTATGAAAGAAAGGAATTTCAAGGCTCAAAAGGTTTTTGAGGGTTTCAAAGACCTAGGATCAACATCAACTATTCATCAACTATTTTCTATTGTTGTCTTTGTAGAGGAAACGATATTTAACCTTGTTAACCTCAAAGTTCAGACTTTTCTTAACATAAGTTATAATGCAAATCCACCTTTCCTTGATGAATAATCAATCTTAATCATCTGATAACATCAGAGGCTTTATAATGGACACCAAAAGTCACATTTATAACTTAGTCTTTTTTCTGGTATTGACTTTTGTTGTGCCTTTCCTTGATTGAAATTTCTTTTGCTCTTCATAGACTTGATAGGCGTTCTCCTTCCTTTATCTTTGACTTGTCTTTAAGTGAAGGCAATTTCATCTTCTTCTTCTTTTTTTTCATTGTTTTTTTTTTTCATCATAGCCTTCCTTAAAAATTTCCCATATGCCCCCAGTCTATGTGTTTTCTTTTAGCTCTCTCTCAATCATTGTACCTTTGTTCTAAGCCTTCCCCTTTATCAATGTTTCCAACATATCTCTCATCTGCCCCTAGTGTGGGGTGTGATCCTAGTCAGGATTTTCATGAAAAAAATATTCTATTCAGCTCAAAATAGGACTACAAGGGACATAATCTTTAGAAAGTGAAAGGATATCAAAGATGGCCTTTTCTCATTTCAAGCAAGGTCAGTTAAAACCGATAAATTTTGACCTCATCCAGTGTAATGATTTGGACTTGTAAGAATCATGATTCATGAGTCCATAACTACCAAATCCACTACATGTCATTATGCATACTACTAAAACTTAGCTATATGATGTGTGGTTCAGTTTCAGGAGGTATGAGTTCAAAATTGTTTAGTCACCTCATGTCATTTTCAAGCATCGAGTCATTTCTGTAATCAAAACACTTGTAATCTTCCGGATTGATTAACCTTTATCGCATGTTGGAGTTTGAAAAAAAAAATTGTCAGAATAAAATGCTACACATCTGTTGATTTCAAAACAACAAAAAGACAAAAGCAAGGCATGTTTCGTTGAAGGATGAGATGTGATCCTAAAACAAAATGCAGAATTCCATAACAATATGATTGACAGTTCATCACCATTCTTAAATTAGCTTTTCTGGCAATATCTGTGTTTTGCCAAGCACTTTCGATCACATGTCATTTTGATGATGTTCGGGGGACAATATAGCCAATGACACCCTCCTTTGCAAGCTCCACTTGTCCCTTGCTCACCAACTTTCAGAATCGCTTCTTGAAATTCTTGCAATTGCTCAATTGAAATGGTTGAGGACCCCATCATGACATCACATCTCTTGTCTGGATTAAACCACCCAGAAAATGGTGGTTGCATGGGATATGTCGGAGTTTGGTAAAAGTCTAGAATCTGGCAGATTCTGGTAAATAAACCCGCATAGCAAAGAATGTCTATCTTTGGCAAAGACATTGGAGTAGTCGATGATACAACAAGACTTGGTTGGACCAACATAATTAAGGTTTTCCATCGTCAGATTCTTCTTTTGATTCATCTCTCATCGTTTCTCTGGAATCCTTGGCAGAACCTTCAATCTTTCCCATCTTGATAGCTTGTTCAATTTTTGGCAATCCACACAACTTCATGTCAATCTTCCAATGTTGTTGTTGTTGTTTTAGGACTGTTGGAAACCTCTCAATATCTAGGTAATCCTGGCAGTGCGCAAAAACAAAAATGTATGGAATCATATATTGTCAAAATTGGAAGAGAAACTAATGAATCCACAACTCCTCTATTTCCTCTTTGATTCCTCACTGACGGTGCAGCAAACAACCACTTTTGCGTTTTAATGCCAATACTGGTAGGAGAAAATTGTGGACAATCTGAAACCACTGGATTTCCCATTTACAGATCCACAAATAGATTCCTACCGAGAGATCTCTGCAATGTTGAAGTTTGATGTCTGCTTCATGTTTTTCAAACCAAATCTGGCTCTTCAACATGCTACAATTTCTTCGTGCTGAAACTGACGAGAGAAATATTTTTAGCATATGCAATTAGTAAATCCTCTCTTGCACTCTCAACTTGCAGCATCATAAACAGATTTTTGTAGAGAGAGCTCTGCCACGTTGAAGTTCGACGACTACTCATATTTTCAGACCAAGCCTGACTCCTCTGCCTATTACAATGTTTTGCTCGTGCCACTGATGGGAAAAAGTTTCAAAGCATATGAAATTAATACATCCCCTTTTGCATTTCCCATTGGCAAATCCACAAATAAATCTCTACAGAGAGAGCTCTACCACGTAGAAGTTCAGTGTCTGATCATGGTTTTTCAGACCAACATCTTGTGCTGCTGAACTGGAATTGAGCTCATAATTGGGGTAACTTCAAAGCAGACTAATGCACCATGTACATGAGGCTAGTAGTTGTTCGATTCCATTAGATGATGTGGAGGCGATGAACACTTAACAGTGCAACTGGACAAGAACTAGAGTTGTCATTAGTTGATGACTGAAGGCATTGTTGTTGTTGTTCATGACTGAAAAGGAGAGGCAGCTTCAATTGGACGTGGACAAGCAGTGTTCCCACAGAAGACTGTGCAGACATTCTCTTTCCATTTGATGCTCAACACTTGTTCGAGCAGATCTGAGTCTAGCTACTTCACCTTTGATGCTCTCAACCTCAATCTGATAATGAGCATCTATCTGACACATTTCTTTACCTCTATCATTTTTCTTCAATCACGTGCAGCACAGCTTGTGCGGGGGACCTACCTTTCAACCCGGTACATGCATGATAAATGTATGAATATGTAATCTATATGACGAACTCGCCCTTCGAGGGGTGACATATGGTCGCAACTCTTGTATGATGAAACAAGAATCTTGATTCTTGCACAAACTCTACAATGAAAATTTTCTGAGCAACGGTCATTGTGTCACCCATAAGTCTGGAGTTCAAGATGCTTCAAGAAGAGCTTGCTCGAATGCAAAACAATATATACGGAGCATACATCCTAAAGGCAGGTTCCAATCTTTTTAAGTGAGACAAAAGGTAAGTTTATTATTTGGTCTCCAAAAAAAAGGGCTCTCATTGTCCCAGTGATCGCCCTCGTGGAGGCAATATAGGGGCTTGTAGGCAAGAGTTGGGGTTTACACAAACTTAAACCTTGACTAAAAGTCGTAAGGTAAGCTGCTAGTCCCCCTCCTAACCTGAAGCTTGTGTGTGCTTTAAAAAAAATTAACTATGTGATGCATGACATAATTCTACAAAATGCATGGATAAAACAAAAATAAAATAAGACAAAAATGAAAAAACATAAACAAATCAAATACACAAAGCTTAGTCCAATAATGTTGAAAACAATACCTTCCCCAGTGGAGTCGCCATTCTGTCGCACGTCGAAAAATCCGCGCACGACATCGGCTGGCGATTTTTGTCTCGTTGTTAATGCTGTATTTTCTTGGTTCGTTGGAGTCGCCACCTAGTAATTGATTGCGGGCTACTAGGAAACCGGATATACTGGTCTTGTCAGAGACTCGCGGGTAAGGGACTGATTGTGATTAGGGAAGGTATTAGCACCCCTAACACACCCTACCTACGGTAAGCTGCTTCGTGATTTTTGACGTGTTAAAGAAGTTTTAATAATTGGTTCATTCATTGAATTTTAGAAAATACAACTTACATGTAAGTTCATAATTCTTTATCCGTGAACAAATCAGAATATTAAATTCTTCTTTATTCTTGCAATTTTATCATAAAAAAGAATATATCATTCATAAACAAAATACACACCACATTCACTTTCAAGCTTCGTGGACTTGATGTTATTTTAAAAATAAAATTTTAGCTCAATTCTAAGGCTTTGATAAATCAGTTATTAGTTCCCGGAATATATGTAGATACATGTTCTACATTTTTATGGAAAATACAACATGATTTTTATTTGTCCTTTAGATATTTGTGCATATAAATTAAATTCATTTTTTTATTCAATAACATACATAAAAAAAATTACAAACACACACAAACATTTTTTTTATTATTATTATTTATTACTTTCTCCTTCTTTTCTTTTCTTTTCTTTTCTTTTACATCCGTAATACAAATACAAATACAAATACAAATACAAATTCAAAACAAATAAATAAAAATTACATTAATTAATTTAAAAAATTACAAAATAATTCCCTGAAACTCTAGAAATTGCATTGAAGACCTTCTGACACAGCATGAACAATACTGGAATAGTGGCGATGCGTCTTCCCACGCGCCCCCGCTACTAGCGGCGCGTGGGTTCACGCACCGCCGCTGGAAAACCTGACAAACAGGGGTGAGTGGAACGGCTTCCTCCCCTCTTCAATTTTCTGCCGGCATTGAGCGTCCGATCACCTGCAAACACACAAAAAACGCAAACAAAGTAGTTGATTTTAGTTTTTTTTTTTTTTGTTTCAGATCTGTTTTTAAGTTTTTTCTTTCTTCTGCCCGTTTCGGATCTGCTTTTGGTTCTTTTCTTCTTCTCTATTCCATGTACCGGCGACGACTGCTGGAGGCTGGAGCAGCGGGTGGCGCCGTTGGGGAAAGGAGTTGCTGCGGTTGTTCACGGTGGCAGTGAAGGCGACCGTGGGTTTTGTGGCCGATTGAAGAGAAGCTAGGAGTCGCCGGGTCTGTGATTTTGGAGGAGACGCCGTCGAAGGAAGATCGGTGGAGGGGAAAGCAGCGGGGGAAGAAGAGCTGTGGCTGGTTCTCCGTGGGAAAACGGTGATGGCTGCTGTTGGCCGGTTGATGGTGGTTGGCCGAGAGAGGGAGGCGCTGTTGGGATCGGTTGTCCGGGGAAGAAAGGGTACTGTTGGCGGTGGCTGGTCTGTCGGTATCCAAAGGGAAGGTCGGCTGAAGGAGGAAGAAAACCCAAATCCCAGGAGGCGCCGCTTCTCTCTTTACTTCGCCGGGTAGAGAAGATGAAAGAAAAAAAAAATTCAACCGGGGAGGTCCTGCTGTTTGGCCGGTGGCTGGAGAGGGTGATGGGTTTGTGGGGGTTTCGGCCAAAAGGGAGATGAGGCCGTGTGTGAGGGTTGTAGGGCTGAAGTTTGAGCAAGGGAAAGGGGGCTGCAGCGTTGAAAAAAAATGGAGAAGACCAGTCTTGGCCGGCGGCTTGGAATGAAAGAGATAGATTTAGGCATAGTTATTAAACCCGGCCCAGCCCGGCGGGTAGACCCGGGACCCGGTGGCTGTACCGGTTCGGGTTTAATAAAAGACCGGTTGTGGCAACAGCCCGGCCAAACCCGGGCGACCCGGCGGGTCGACCCGGGACCCGGGTGACCCGGACGAGACCCGGGTTTTTTTTTTTTAAATGTGGGATAAAAAAAAATTTGATTTAAATATTTCAACTTAAAATGATAACATAGTATCTTTTCAATGTGGGGTTTGAAGCCCTTTCATATATATACTCTATGTTCACATGAAAAAAATTATATTTTTTCAATGTGGGATTTGAAACCCATTAGTATATATACTCTATGTTCCAAGGAAAAAAATCATGTTTTTTCAATGTGGGATAAAAAACCTTTTGGTTTAAAAATACTTCAACTTAAAGGGATAACATGATATCTTTTCATTGTGGGATTTGAAGCCCTTTCATATATATACTCTATGTTCCCATGAAAAAAAGTTATGTTTTTTCAATGTGGGATTTGAAACCCATTAGTATATATACTCTATGTTCCCAAGGAAAAAATCATGTTTTTTCAATATTGGATAAAAAAAACCTTTTGGTTTAAATACTTCACTTAAAGGGATAACATAGTATTTTTCAATGTGGGATTTGAAGCCCTTTCATATATATACTCTATGTTCCCATGAAAAAAGTTATGTTTTTTCAATGTGGGATAAAAAACCTTTTGATTTAAATACTTCAACTTAAAGGGATAACATAATATCTTTTCAATGTGGATTTGAAGCCTTTCATATATATACTCTATGTTCCCATGGAAAAAGTTATGTTTTTTCAATGTAAGATAAAAAAACTTTTTTAATTTAAATACTTCAACTTAAAAAGCTTAACATAATATCTTTTTAATGTGGGATAAAAAACTTTTTAAAATATTATTTTAAACTTCATTATTTATAATATGTATAATCTATATTTACATGATTTTTTTCATATGAAATATTAATTTTTTTTTAATTATTACGGGTTAATCCGGGTCAACCCGGGTTGACCCATGAAACCCGAAACTCGACCCCTTGGCCGGGTCAACCCCCGGGCCGGGTTTAATAACTATGGATTTAGGTTCTTTTGTATTTTTTTCTGATGTTGTCAAAATTGCTCCTCCTCACCTCCCTTTGAGTTTTCAACCCATATTTATAGGTAAAAGTTTGTTCAAGCCTCCAAATTAGTCCCTCAATTTATTTTTCTTGTTGTTTTCTTGTATTTTTAAAAATGAGCAATATCAACGTCGATTCTATGAAAAAAAATCAATGATTTTAAAAATGACGCGTGAAAAGTCGAACGCGTTCGAAAAACCTTTGAAAATTAAAATTCTTGGTTAGACGATGTTGAAAATGCTAAAAACACTGCAAATATATTAAAAACATATATTTTTTTTATTTTTTGTTGTTTTTCACTATTTTTGTATTTTTCAAAAATTTTATCAAAAAAGGTGGGTTAAAAATTGGATAACAACAGCACAATCGTCCTTTCGTTCTAAAAAGGGAATCACAATCGTCCTTTCGTTCTTTTGCACCAATAAAATCTTCAAAAAATTATTCCAAAACAAACACCACAGACACCCACCCACCCTCCAAGAAGCAAACAATTTTGCTGAAAGGAATAGGCAATAAATATCTCCGTTTAAATCACCTTAATTCAGTGGAAAATTATGTGCGCATTATTTGAACATTAAGCTATGAGCATGCATCAAAGTGTGGTTAATTTGATTTGATTAACTACTTGACATAAATAAATGAAGAGAGTTCTTTTACATTTTTTAGAGAGAGAAAAAAGTTACCTTGTTATGGGTCAAAAATGTTGATGATATTTGTTTTTCTCTAACCCAAGTTTTGTGAATACGAAGCAGAGAAGATGTTGAAATTACATCTAGACAGTAAAATTCAACTCCTTGATTATTAAAACTCTATAAAAACCTAGATTACGAGTTAAGCTCTATTAATTAAAATAATAGTACTTTAAATATTTTTTTAAAATTATTTCAGATTTTAACTATATCAACTAGATCATGAATTAATTTATCAGGTCATTTATATTATATTTGGTTTCTACTTTCACTTAATTTTAAAGAAAACCAACATGAACTAATCGAGTTTAGTAGCTTGTTACAAATAAATTACGTCATTTTACATTTGCTTATTTTTTTGGAAGTAAGAAGTAAGAACTCTATTTTTAAAGGGACGGTGAGTTTCAATTTTGCACTTTCTTTTCATCCATTGCACTTTCTTTTTACCTTTTATTGGAACTCAATATTGAAAGGGACGGTGAGTTTTAGTTTTAATTCTAGGTGGGCTCGATTGGATGTCTTTGTTAAAAAAATTAATAACATGATCAATATCTTCAAATCAACTTTAGTGATATTCAATATAACATTTTTTTGTACAATAGGATGTTTGGATAAGCTTTTGATTGCACTAAAAAAAAAATTACATCCATGTTCTGACTTATATATTTTTCAAGAAATTAATTATTTTATCGGAACAATTCGAGCATTAAAATATAAAAATATGGAGAATACTTAATATTTACCAACAAATTAAACTAAGCCTGTGAAAGTTCACTTTATACGAATATATATCTATGTTAACAAATTATTTGCCACTTGAGGTTGAAGATCATGTCGTTTTAAATGAAATTAACGCATTATAAGCTAATTATGTGGATTCCAACTCATAATTAGTTTCATGTTAAGAGCATGATTTCATGTTTTACTTAGCAGCTTATTTTTAAAAAAAAATATTATAAGCTTATTTTAAAACAAAGAATGGTTGAGTGGAGTTGGAGTTGTGGAGGTAATGGAGAACCCTAATTCTTCAATTATATGGTTACATGTAATGTAAAAAGTTTAACTTGATATGAATTGATATATATGCCACTTGAAGCAGAAGCCCTTTGCATTTAAAATTAGGTTACTGCATATGGTGAGTTAGCTATTAATTTATTGTGGTTTCCAACTTCAAAATTCGAGAATCAATTATATTATGGATTAGTGATAAAATTTAAAAGAAGGAGCATTCTTGTTTTAATTTCTTTCATGTTAAAAGCATTAATTACATGTCCTGGTCTAAAAAACAAATCATGATTAATTTGCTATAGCATACTTGTTTTAACAAACAAAAAAAATAGAGTTAATCATGCATTGCATGCGTGAAAAAATAATATAACTATAGGTTCAAACCTATGTATCTCGTATCAATATGTTAAATAAAAAGTGTGGAATATATCTCATTTTGTCTATAACTAGATATGTTTCCCGCGTGTTGCTACTGCAAGATTAAATAATTTTTTTAATGTAAAAAAAGTGATAGGTTAAAAAAAATCCAAATCCCAAGTCATTGATTAAATTGATAATTTAAATATTTATAAAAATAAAACAACAATAACAAATAAACTGATAAAAAAAATTAACCATACATGAGCCTATTTAAATTATCAAATAACCTAATGCTAATCTAATTGAAGGAAAATCCAAGAAAAAAAAAAGTCAAACAAAAAAAAACAAAAAAATTGGCTTAAAAAAGAAAGATAAAAACTAAGCAAACCTAAACAAACCTCCTAAATCTAGTCTTATCTAAAAAAGTTATAATTTTTTAAATCATGAACCCTTTTTCTTTTTCTTTTTGGATTCGAGGAAACCCTACCCCCCAGAAAGCGCACTTTGTGGGCTCAAGTAAGCGAGTAAAACCCTGGTTGTTTCAGGCTCTTACAAAAGATGCATGCCCTGACTCGAACTCGAGACCTGCTATGCAGATCTCCAACCCTTTGTCACCACGCCACGCCTCTTGAGGACATAAATCATGAACCCGAGTTCAATTAAAAAAGTTAAATGTCATCCAATTTAATTTTGAAAGTTGCAATTGTTGAAAAAACTATTAATAAAAAATCTTGAAAAAACAAAGAACCAAGATTCTTAATCAAACAAACTTTGAATGATGAAAATGAAAGAAAAAAAATCAATCAAAAAAAAATGCAAAAAAAAAAGCAATTAAAAGAATTATGACTGAATTTGACATAAAAATTAAATGAAATAAAATGTTTTGGTAAAAATCAAATCAAATCAAATGTTTAGGGATGAAATTGTAAAAAAAAAAAAATCCTCAAAGAAAATAATTAAAAAAATAGCAATTAAAATAATTAAACCAAATTTGACATAAAAATTAAATGAAAATAAATGCATAGGGGTGAAATTGTAAAAGAGTAAATCAATCAAGAAAATGATTAAAAAAACAAATAGAAATTAAAATAATAAGGATCGAATTTGACAACAAAATTAAAAAACTCAAATGACTAGAGATAAAATAAAAAATAAAACCCAATTAGAAATAATCAATGTAGATAAAACAATTATAAATAAGAGAAGAGGGACTGAATCAAAAGAAGAAATAAATTGAAGGACTGGAATGAATTTTTTCATTGCCAGCACGCAATCCAAGAAAGAAAAGAAAAGGAAAAGAAAAGAAAAGAAAAGAAAGAAAAGTAATTTCAGTCAAATCATGCCGAACCACGATATACGCGCCATCCAAAGAAAAAGAGGATGTCAAGATAAATCAAATGATGATGCAGAATCACAGCTACAACCACTCGAGTCAACCACATGCACTACTAGAAGTTGAAAATATTGAAAATGTCCTTTGGACTAAATAATATTAACAAATAAACCATGGTGAAATTACAACTAAGCCTTTAAAGCCAAGGTTAAAAAATAAAAATTGTATGGACAATGCAGTAATTCAATTGTTTTATATAAAAAAAAATACAAAAACACCCTTATGCAGAAAGCATTGAATTATTTTATTCAAGGGTTAAATTAGTAATTTTTATGTGCATTAAAAAACACAATTATCAAAATAACCCTGCACAATTCTTAAATGATATTTATATCAGGGTAAAAATACTACCTTACCCTTGAAGTAAAGACAAAGAATAAAATAATCAAGGGACAATATAATAATTACATTATTGTAATGAATAATAATTTATGTCTCGGGAGTATTTTGGATAATTGAATAAATATTAAAGTATGTATATTATATCTATATATAAAAAAATAGAGATAGTGGGACAAATGAGATATGTTTCCATATACTTTTTTATTTTAAAACTACACAAATTCATTATCAAATTATTCTAGAGATTAATTTCTTTTTGTCCCGCTTTCATCACTATTGGCAGACTGTAAGAAAATTGTAACCAAAATTATAAAAAAAATGTTAAATAAATAATAAATGGGTACATATTTGTTTTTTCTCTTGAGATCAAGTTGTTTAAAGAAAATTGATTACCAGAACCACATGGAAAGTCAATTATAATTTTTATTATTTATAATATGATTTCTATGGAATTCTAGAAAATTTCCATACCATAAATGATATACAATGGGTTCGGAAACTATAGCCTCGTTGATTAAAATTAAATTTGGCCTTATATCATTTCTTTTTATAAAAGTATTATTATTATTATTATTATTACCATTACTATTTCATCTCAAGGCTTTTAAGGAAACTTCATTAAGATCTCGTTTGTTTGCTAGAAAGTAGTTTTGTTTTGGAAAGTAAATTCACGAAAAGTGAATTATTTTCTAATATTTGGTAGTATAATAAAAAATAAGTTGGAAAACACTTTCCAGCGTTTGGTTATGTCATGAAAAATGAGTTGGAAAATAACTTATTAATGTTTTATTTTTTTTAAGTTTATTAAAATAATGAGAAACAAATCTTACAAATTAAAAAGTTGAATGAGAATGAAATTGAAAAAATATATAATTTCATAAATTATCTCAAATAAAATAAATAAATAATCAAAATAATAAAGATCAAATTTAAAAAATAAAAAAAATAAAATATAAAGAAATTAAAATAATATTAATTAACATTTCATAAATTATTTCAAATAAAATAATTAACAATAGAAAGAATAAGGATTAAATTTGATAAATAAAAAATTTTAATAAAAAAATGATAACGGAAAAGTAAATAACAATTATAAAAATAAGAATTAAAGTTAATATAAAAATTAAATTTTAAGAGATAAAATTAAAAAATAAATATTCAAAACAAAATTTATATAGCTATCAAAAGCTTGAGAACCAAATTTGATATAATCAGCAAATAATATGATATTTCTAAATTTTTCACAACTTCTAGTAAGTGTTTTCCGCCCAAATTTTCTTGAAAAATACTTTCCTGAAAACTAAGCTATTTTTTTTAACTAAAAAAATATTTTTTTGTTAACCAACATTACTAATAACAAAAAAAAAACATAAAAAAATTTAAAACATAATTTTTCAAAAATTACTTTTTAAAAAACAAACAGCCTCGTCCTAGAAGTAGAAAGAGAGCTTGGCTTTAATGAGGCTTCTCCCCAGAAATTCAGCTTGTCCTTTCCCAGCCCAACCCTAACCACCCAACATAGCTCAAACCCTAACCGCCACCACCAGGTCTACTAGCACAAAAATTTACGACACAACCCTAACAAACCACCCAAAAAGAACTCCATCCCAAGGAGATTACTGTACTTTAAACACTAACACAAAATCAGAGGGAGTTTCGTCAGAGACCATGTTTTTGCAAGAACCAGTGTTATATGTAGCAAGTGCAGCTTTAAGGTGTTTGGTATTGTTTGCTGAGCTCCGGAAACCTGATCCGAATCGTGAAGCATCAAAGAAAGCCCTTGAACATAAGAAAGAAATCATTAAGCATTTGGGTCGTCCCTTTATCCAAACAAACCCTTATGAGGTGTGTGTGTGTGTCAAAGGTTCTATTTTTGTTGAAAAGATTGAATTTTTTTGCATTTTTTGATTTGGGTTTTTTTTTTTTTTTTGGGTTTTAGAGGATTATGTGAATCTTGGTTCTAGGGGTAATTAATGGAATTTAGGTTCGTTTTGGTTTATTGTTTTCTGGAGGATTCTGTGAATTTTGGTTATATGGTCAGATAATGAAACGAAGAAATTTTGTGAATTTGGATTATAGGGTTAGTTAATGGCATATAGGCTTTGTTTTTATTATGTGCTATTGGTTTTATTATATGCTTGAATTGTCATTTATCTGCAAAAGTTTGATTTTTGTTTGTGATAGTGGGGTTGAGGTTGATATTGTTGCAGATAGTAAGAGACTGACAAAGAAGATGTCTTTATTAAGCTGTAGCCTTGACTATTAATAGCCTTACACCGTGATAAAGAATGAATAACAAAACCCATGATTTTACAGGAAACCAAACGTGGTCAAACAAAGCAAATTACGTGTCCCTCAAACAGAGGAGGAATTATTCAACATGACTAAAAACAATCCTAAGACTTAGGAACAAGCTGGAATATTTCAACATTTTATCATCCTCCCTTAAACTGAATTCTATCAGTTTATACTTGGAGATTCACACACGCCCAGTAACTTTCGCATCTTCAGAAAAACATCAAGCTTCAATGGCTTTGTTAAGATATCAGCGACTTGTTCTGTTGTAGAACATGTAATTAGTTCTACTGAACCATCCTTAACCAGTTCGCGAAGAAAATGAAACCTGATATCTATATGTTTGCTGCGGCCATGCATTACAGGATTCTTTGAAAGTTTGATTGCTGAAATATTGTCACAGTAAACTTTTGTTGGAGTGTGTTGTGTCTGATTTAGGCTCTTCAAAATTCTGTTTATCCATACGACTTGACATGCACTTGAGGCTGCTGCTATGAATTCTGCTTCGGTGGTGGATAAGGAGACAACTGGTTGTTTCTTTGATGACCAAGAAATAGCTCCTGAGCCCATAAAGAAAACATAACCCGAAGTGCTTCTTCTATCATCTTGGTCACCGGCATAGTCGCTGTCCGTGTATCCAAAAAACTCTGTATTTCCTCCCTTTTTGTAGAATATCCCAAAATTGGTTGTACCTTTGATATATCTCAAGATCCGTTTGGCTGCTAACAAGTGGCTTTCAGTAGGACTTTCCATATATCAACTGATCAAGCTGACAATAAATATCAAATCTGGACGCGTAGCAGTTAAATACATGAGGCTCCCTACTATTTGTTTATAGAGAGTACTGTCAACTTTAACGCCACCCTCATCATTTGTAAGCTTAAAACCAGGAACTGCAGGATTGTGTACGGAGTTGCACTGATCCATTTTAAATCTCTCCAGAATTTCTTGTGCATATTTACGTTGACTAATAAATATGCCACCCGTTCGCTGTAGTACTTCAATACCAAGAAAAAATCTCATTCTACCAAGATCAGTCATGTCGAAAGCAGTCATCATAGAATTCTTAAATTGTGCAAACAACATGTGATCGTTACCGATAAAAATGAGATCGTCAACGTAAAGGCACACAATAAGAATTTTACCTCCACCAGTAGTCTTAATAAACAAGGTGTGCTCGTATGGGCACTTTGTGAACCCTTCTTCCATGAAATAAGTCTCAATCCGACTGTACCAGGCTCGCGGTGCTTGTTTGAGTCCATATAACGCTTTCTTGAGTCGATAGACTTTGGATTCGTGTCCCTTTTGTTCATAGCCAGGGGGCTGATTAACAAAAACTTCCTCATTAATTTCCCCATGCAAGAAGGCGGACTTGACGTCAAGTTGGTAGATCACCCAATTATTCTGCGCGGCAAGTGCAATTACAATTCGGATAGTATCCATACGGGCAACCGGTGCAAAAACTTCAGCATAATCAATCCCATATTGCTGACAGTAACCTTTTGCAACTAGCCTTGCCTTGTATTTGTCCACTTCCCCACTCTCATTGACTTTAGTCTTAAAGATCCATTTGACGCCTATACTCTTTCCTCCGATTGGTAATTCCGTGAGCTCCCATGTGTCATTCCTTTCTATGGCCTGCATTTCTTGATCCATGGCACTCCTCCATTTTTCTGACTTCACTGCTTCCTCATAGGTCATAGGATCACTGTCACCAAGCATGGCCAAAAACATTGTGTTTCCAGGCTCCTCGTCAAAAAATTCTTGTCCCGTAGAGTAATCTTGTAACCAAGCTGGTGGTTTTCTGATTCGTCCCTGTTTCTCCAAATTAACGCTGCCAGAAATATGTTGCTCGTCATCATTTTGCAAAGCACACAAGTCCATCTCCCCTGCTTTTGAAAAATCCAGCCCCTGCCCGTCTACAATTTCTCCCAGTACTGCACCTGTTCGCGAAGATGAGCCCGTGTCATTTGAAAAATCCAGCCTTTGCATCTGGGCTGATTGACGCGGAGCTGTGTCAATTGCAACTCCAATTTCCTCTTCAGCGTCAATTTCAAATTCAATGTCCCCACTGTCAGCAATTTCCACATTATCATCAACAACAATTTCCCCATCAGCGTGACCTTCTGCATGTACGGGCTGAGCAGCTGCAAGTTCCACATCACCAGTAACAGTGGCTTCGTGTGTGTCCCATTCTAGAGCAGTTCCCAAATCAGTGTTGGAACTGTTATCCCAGCACCATTGTTGATCTTCCTCAAACACCACATCGCGACTAACAATGATTTTGTTAGTGGCAGGATTAAACAATCTATAAGCTTTAGATTCTTCACTTACCCCAAGCAAAATGCATTTGAAACTTTTTGCATCAAGCTTCACACGTCTGCTGTCTGGCACATGCACATGGGAAATACAACCAAAAATTCGAAAGTGATCAACCGAAGGTTTAAGCCCACTCCATGCTTCTTCGGGTGTTCTATTTTTGACAGCAAGAGTTGGACACCGATTTAACACATGCACACTCCAATTTGCAGCCTCAGCCCAGAAATTGCTAGGAATTGATTTTGCGAACAACATGCTTCGCACCATATTCATAATTGTGCGATTTTTCCTTTCCGCAACTCCGTTTTGTTGGGGAGTATATGTAGCAGTTAATTGTCTATGAATCCCATGAATTTCACAGAAATGTGTGAATTCTTGGGATGTAAATTCCCCCCCACGGTCTGTCCTGACAGAACAGATATAAGCACCTGATTCCTTCTCAACCCTTGCTTTATAACACTTAAAAATTTCGAAAGCCTCTGATTTTTCAGCCAAAAAATAAATCCACACTTTTCTGCTAAAATCATCAATGAACGTAAGTAGATACCTCTTCTTACTATTGGAGCATGGATTGATTGGGCCGCATATGTCTGAATGGATTAGTTGTAGGAGTTTAGAAGCTCTCCAACTGCATTCCGTGGGAAATGGGTCGCGATGTTGTCTTCCTTTCAAGCAGTATTCACATACGGTTTGAGAGCAAACAAATTTTGATAACCCCTTCACCATTCCCTTTTGTTGAAGAAGTTGCAGCCCATTCCAGCTAAGGTGCCCATAACGGCAGTGCCAAAGTTTTGATTGATCAATGGTGGCTGATTGAAGGCATTTCTGTGAAGATGTCATGTATGCACCAAGTCGTTGTTGTCCTTCTGATGTGCACCGAGCATGGACACTGTTGTAACCCATTTTTGGGTCCCCATAAAAAAATAATAAATACAAAAAAAAAAAATCAAAGAAAGCTCAAAACAGTGCCGTTTTGAACGGCACTGTTCCCCTTTCTTCCCCGCCGAACACACAGCAGCAAAGAAGGAAAAAGAATGCATATTTAATGACGCCGGTCCCTCAAGCCCACCGACCGCCGGTCCCTCTAGCCCACCGACCGAAGACATTGGCCAACCACCTACCGCACCGCCGAAACTGAGGTAGGCACGCCTGGACAGCCGCGCCCGACCAGCCGCCGCATGACCCGTTCCTTGGCTCCACAATGAAAAAAACATGCTCACGGGCTCTATAAATAGAGGAGAGGAGACCCGAGAGAGGGAAAAGAGGAGAAGACGGAGAGAGAGGGAACAGAAGAGGGAACATAAGGGAGAAGAGAGGGGGAAGACCGAGAGAAGAGAGGAGAGAAGGCAGAGAAGAGAAAGGAAGAAGCAGAGAAGAAAACAGAAAAAACAGAGGAGAGAGAGAGAAGGAAAACCGCCGGCCACCGCGAACCGCCAGCACTGCCACCACCACCCCTGCCGCATCAGCTGCTGCCAGCATCAACACCGTTCCAGGTAACTTTCTCCACTGTCATTTTTTTTGCTTCGGCTTCGGCTTCATCTGCATGCAGAACGTTTACGTTCTGCAGCAGATGAAGATTAATTAGCTAGTTCCTGTGCTCAGCAACTGGCTAATTAATTCACGGGTTACTGTGTGCACAGTAACCCGGTTACTATACATGCTAATTAATTCTCTGGTTACTGTGCACACAGTAACCCGGTTACTATGTGCACAGTAACCAGCCCATGCATTTGGGCCAGGTTCGGCCCAACCCATGTATTTGGGCCTGACCCGACCCATTTCAAAAAAAAAATAAAAAATAAAAAAAACATTTTTTTTCAGCATTTTATAATATTTCCGTGTAATTTTTATGTCATTTTGATTAATATTGGGTGGTATTTTATGTTATTAAAAATACAAAAATCTGATATTAAAATACCCGGTTTTCGTCAAAAAAAAAAAACTTCCAAAAATACAAAAAAATTGGAAAAAGAAAAAAAATGTTTTTGTGCATACGGCCAAGTGTCTCAAAGCTAAAAAATCATATTGTATTTTTCATACACCAAAAAAAAACCATGTTTTAGCATATATTTTGGCTTTAATAACCAGTTTATTAAAGTCAAGAGAATATTGGCCAAAATTTCAAAAACAACAAAAATTTTATTTTGTTTGTCTCTTAGTATTCGGGGTATGACATTACACTTAATGCATATTCTGGATATTTAATTCTTTTTTTGTTTTTTTGGACAATAGAACCTGGGGTATGACATTACATGTAATGCGTATTCCAAACAATAAGAAACCACAACACGATCTTAGATTTTATCAGACAAAACAATGCAGCTTACCTTAGGTAGGGCGTAGTTGGGGTGCTAATACCTTCCCTTTACGCAACCAGTCTCCGTACCCCATCTCTGAGACCAGTTAGGGTTCCTAGTAACCAGAATACTAGGTGGCGACTCCCAGTCCATTTTTAGCTTAGAGACAAAGAACTCCTTGTCTCACCATATTTTCCATGCCAAATAGACAACATACCACACCCTCACGAAGGGTTGGGGTGGACGATCGCCGCGCCGCCGCACACGTGCGACAGAATGGCGACTCCACTGGGGACCTTGTGGACTAAGCATTGTTTTGTTTAGTTTTTTCTTTGGATTTATTGTGTTTTATTTTTAAGATGAATTTCCCTTAGTTATTTGCTCATATGCTTTAAATTTGTACATATTTGTTCATGCATTATAGATTGTGTCATGCATCATTCATATGATAGTTTGTACTGAAACACTTTAAGTTAAGTGGGGGACTAGCAGCTTACCTTACGACTTTTAGTCAAGGTTTAAGTTTGTGTAAACCCCAACTCTTCACTGAGTGCTTAGACTGGTAACAGTTGGTACACGTGCCATCTCATTACCTACAAGCCCCCATATTGCCTCCACGAGGGTGATCACTGGGACAGCAAGAGACCCTTTTTTTAGAGACTGAATAGCCAACCTACCCATGTTCACATAATAAAACCTGTCCTTGTTTGTAGTGTTGTCGTTATTTGCATACGAGAAAACCCTTCCTGAAGCATTTTGAACTCATGATCGTCACTCCAAAAATTTTCATTGTAGAGTTTGGGCAAGAATCAAGCTTCTTGTTTCGTTATGCAACAATTACAATCATTTGTCACCCCTCGAAGGGCAAGTTCATCATATATATTACATGTTCATACATTTAACATGCATACATGACAGATTGAAATATAGGTCCCCAAAAAGTCTACAACACCCGACTTCGAGCGAGAAACATGGAAGATGAAGAGCGTGCTCAACGTGAGGCCTATTTGCACGAAGAGTTGGAGTCTCTGAAAATAAGTGTGGCTCACCTCACTAGCTTACTCAAGCAAACATTAAGAAATACCTCTGATGAAGGTCCTTCTAATCGACCGATCACCTTTGATCCGACTCCTACTACAGTTCAGCCTGAGGAAAGAATGAGCGAACATGGTCAAGAACCTCAGCAAAATCCAACATTTGTGCAGTCAACAAGACCGGCACCATCCCCAACAGTCGTGAAGGCATCTGCTAATGAGTCCCACAAGGCTAAGTCATCTGATAGCATTGATCAAGCTAAGATAGAGGCGTTGGAAGCCAGACTCAAAGCCATTGAAGGATTAGACTTATATGACCCGGTACGGGCAGCAGAGATGTGTTTGGTCCCAAATGTGGTTATCCCAAAGAAATTTCGTGTTCCTGAATTCATCAAATACAGTGGAACACAATGCCCCATGACCCATCTCAGGTCCTACTGCAATAAAATGGCTGAGGTAGTACATGATGAAAAACTACTAATGCACTTTTTCCAAGACAGTTTAAGTGGGGCAACTTTGAGTTGGTACATGAGATTGGATAATACAAAAATTCGCAACTGGAAAGATCTTGTGGATGCTTTCGTCAAGCAATACAAGTACAACATGGACATTGCGCCCGACAGAACCAGTTTGTCCAATATAGAGAAAAAGGATAAAGAAAGCATAAGGGAATATGCTCAAAGATGGCGAGAATTAGCTGCTCAAGTACATCCCCCACTTCTGGACAAAGAGATGGTCTCTTTATTTGCCAACACACTTAAAGCACCATATTACGAACATATGATGGGTAGTTCAGCCCAACAATTCACTGATGCTGTGATAGTGTGTGAACGTATAGAGCAAGGGTGTCAAGAGTGGTAGAATTGCTGCACCAACCGAGAAAAGAGGCTTCGAAAGAAAAGAGGTTCACCATGTTGAAGATGGCTACGTGAGTAGAAAAAAATACATCCCAAAAATTACCGTACTCGATCCCAAATTGCCAACATCAAAAAAACCTGAACCCCAAAACTTTCAAGCCAAAAGCCAAATTGGAAAATTTCCAAAGGGTTCAAGAACAACTACCTCCACTACCGTTACCCCTGAATGAGATGTATCAAAAGCTATTGAGCATCGGACAAATAGCACCAGAACCTCTAACACCTCTGCAGCCACCTTATCCTAATTGGTACAAGCCAGAACTCAATTGTGAAATACCATGCCGGTATTACTGGGCATAGCATCTATACCTGCAACGCCTTCAAGAGAAAGCTTTTGCAATTAATCAAGGCTGGTTGGATAGAGTTGGAAGACACCCCCAATGTGAATACGAACCCGCTGCCTAATCATGCTTGAAGCATATTAGGACGGAATGTTTGGGGAATTGGAAAGCATCAAATGGTCCAGCATGATAGCTTGAATTTTCTACTGTGGTGTTGTTCCGCATTGTCTTTGAGTCCTCTACGCAGAGCTTTTAAGAGGAGTTTAGCCTATGAACAAATTCGCCAAAATAGAGGAATGAAGCCTGCCTTGTTATTTCCTTTTATTAATGCTTTTGAATAAGACTTTCTTTGTTAATGAGCTTCTCTTGTGAAATAAGATCATGTGTTTTCTTGTGTTCACATCACTCTTCTTTGTTGTTATTACATGTAAATAACATTTTGAGCGTAACTTTGCTCACAACACTACAACATGAAGAATCCTTTGGTGTTCCTTTCTTCCAAACCCATACATTAATCTCATATGTTTTCAAGGATATTTTTTTGGGACCTCCAAAGTGAGTACAAAAACAAAAATCGTGTTGATATTTGTCCAAAACAAATGCATTTTGAAAATTCAAGTGATTCCTTAAATAGGTACACATATACCTAGAAAACTTGAAAGAAAAAAAAAAGACAATAAACACTATGAGGTGACTCAAAAGCTGAGTTTTATTTGACTGAATAAATCACTTTGCATATGCGCATGAAAGCAAGACCTATCGATCCTCACTGCAGTGCATTTGAGATGAGGAAAGGCCATCTTTGATAATCCTTTCACAAGACTGAAATATATCATTTGCAGTCCCATATTGAGCCTAGTAGTGTTTTTTGGAAATAACCCTGGCTAGGATCACACCCCTACACTGGGGGGCAAGTGCAAAAAAATACATAATGATTGAAAGTGCCCAAATAACTCTTGGGGGCATGAAAAAGTCTTCAAACAATGAAAGTGCCCAAACAATACTGGGGGGCATAAAAGAAAATTCTCAATCATCAAAGGTGCCCATACAAAGCTAGGGGGCATGAAGAAAAATCCAAAGGATCCAAAAAGTTTGAGCAAAAATTACAAGGCCAATGCAATGATGCTCAAAATCAAATGAAGAAAACAAAAACAAAGAGAAAGAGCCCAAGCCCAACACTGGGGGGGGCACCGTGGACCATTTTACAAATCAATTCTAAGGTCCAAAAATGTATGAACAAAAGAGTTTGGGATATAAGCACTTGTGATTCTTAGTCTTAAAGTCCCTTAAACACCTTTTGAGCCTGCAACATATCCATTTTCTTCGTAACCAATAGCCAAAGCCTACATTATATACCTGATAAAGCCCTTTCTGATCAAAGGCAAGCAATCTAGATTGGTATGCAGTGCTTTCTCGTGCGAGTCAAATCATTATTCATACAAATAAAATAAATGCTTTGAATCAATCGGTTCTCAATAACCCTCAAATTGACATTTAAACCTTTTGTGACCAACCAGATGTCACCTTCATCTTTAACCAAAAGCAAAAATCTTTCATCACTTCAAGAAACCTATCCATAGGAATCACTTGAATTTTTGAGAACAAGTTTATTTTGAACCAATGTCAAAATAATTTTTGTGATTGGAATAACTTGGAAAGTTCCAAAAATTTTGCATGAAAACATTTCATTGTACCAAAAAACCCAAACTTACTTTCACATATCCTCACCCCACACTAAACCCAAGTTGAACACTTGGGGGGCATGATCAAGCTGGGGGGCAATCAAAAACACATGGTAGGGCTGGCTCCATGATTCCTTTTCTAAGGAAAATGTCGGGTAAAATTGGTAACTTTTAAGATAAAGGGTGAAGGACAAAGATGTATGATGACATCAAACCCTTCTCAGAGGTCAAGATCACAAGATGTAATATGAGTAAGCAGAACTGGAAAAGCCATTAAAGTTACTACCAACACTACAACTTTTAAGAGAGAAAAAGACACCATGAAGAAATGGGGGCCTATATTTCTCAGGTAAGTATACATGCATATCAATCATAATGCATTTGCTTTTCAACATTGACAAATCATTGTTTCAACATCATCTCTTCGGTAATGCGTTTTCTAACCCTACCTCCTTTTGAGTGCGCCTTTGAGCCCTCACCTCCATTTTGAGTGCGCCTTTGAGCCCTCATCCCTTCGGTAGTGCGTTTTCTAACCCTACCTCCTTTTGAGTGCGCCTTTGAGCCCTCACCTCCATTTTGAGTGCGCCTTTGAGCCCTCATCCCGGTAGTGCGTTTTCTAACCCTACCTCCTTTTGAGTGCGCCTTTGAGCCCTCACCTCCATTTTGAGTGCGCCTTTGAGCCCTCATCCCTTTGGTAGTGCGTTTTCTAACCCTACCTCCGTTTGAGTGCGCCTTTGAGCCCTCACCTCCGTTTGAGTGCGCCTTTGAGCCCTCATCCCTTTGGTAGTGCGTTTTCTAACCCTACCTCCGTTTGAGTGCGCCTTTGAGCCCTCACCTCCATTATTAAGTGCGCCTTTGAGCCCTCATCCCTTAGGTAGTGCGTTTTCTAACCCTACCTCCTTTTGAGTGCGCCTTTGAGCCCTCACCTCCATTTTGAGTGCGCCTTTGAGCCCTCATCCCTTTGGTAGTGCGTTTTCTAACCCTACCTCCTTTTGAGTGCGCCTTTGAGCCCTTACCTCTATTATTGAGTGCGCCTTTGAGCCCTCATCCCTTAGGTAGTGCGTTTTCTAACCCTACCTCCTTTTGAGTGCGTCTGCGAGCCCTCACCTCCATTTTGAGTGCGCCTTTGAGCCCTCATCCCTTTGGTAGTGCGTTTTCTAACCCTACCTCCTTTTGAGTGCGCCTTTGAGCCCTCATCCCTTTGGTAGTGCATTTTCTAACCCTACCTCCTTTTAAGTGTGCCTTTGAGCCCTCAACTCATTCCAAGTGTGCCTTTGAGCCACCACCAGTCAGGTAGAGCGTTTTGTAACCCTACCTCCTTTTGAGTGCGCCTTTGAGCCCTCACCAACATTTTTCTAGGTAGGTCACCCATTACAATGCGACCAATTCTCCATGTTTTATATCTGGGTAGGTCACCCATTACAATGAGACCACACTTCACATTGTTTCCTTTTTTTTCGGGTTAAAGGGGATTGGTGAAAGGAATCTCAGTTTAGCCCAACCATACACAGGACTTTGGGTCCGGTTGAAGTTTTAGGTCAATCAAATTTTGAGACGACCAGTTTCGGAAGACCAATGTTATTTTTTCTTTACAACACTTACTATGCACAAATCTTTGCTCCGTAAGCATTGTAAAGAGGGGGGCAACTGTTGTAACCCATTTTTGGGTCCCCATAAAAAAATAATAAATACAAAAAAAAAAATCAAAGAAAGCTCAAAACAGTGCCGTTTTGAACGGCACTGTTCCCCTTTCTTCCCCGCCGAACACACAGCAGCAAAGAAGGAAAAAGAATGCATATTTAATGACGCCGGTCCCTCAAGCCCACCGACCGAAGACATTGGCCAACCACCTACCGCACCGCCGAAACTGAGGTAGGCACGCCTGGACAGCCGCGCCCGACCAGCCGCCGCATGACCCGTTCCTTGGCTCCACAATGAAAAAAACATGCTCACGGGCTCTATAAATAGAGGAGAGGAGACCCGAGAGAGGGAAAAGAGGAGAAGACGGAGAGAGAGGGAACAGAAGAGGGAACATAAGGGAGAAGAGAGGGGGAAGACCGAGAGAAGAGAGGAGAGAAGGCAGAGAAGAGAAAGGAAGAAGCAGAGAAGAAAACAGAAAAAACAGAGGAGAGAGAGAGAAGGAAAACCGCCGGCCACCGCGAACCACCAGCACTGCCACCGCCACCCCTGCCGCATCAGCTGCTGCCAGCATCAACACCGTTCCAGGTAACTTTCTCCACTGTCATTTTTTTTGCTTCGGCTTCGGCTTCATCTGCATGCAGAACGTTTACGTTCTGCAGCAGATGAAGATTAATTAGCTAGTTACTGTGCTGTGCACAGTAACTAGCTAATCGGTTACTATACATGCTAATTAATTCTCTGGTTACTGTGCACACAGTAACCCGGTTACTATGTGCACAGTAACCAGCCCATGCATTTGGGCCAGGTTCGGCCCAACCCATGTATTTGGGCCTGACCCGACCCATTTCAAAAAAAAAAAAAAAAAAATAAAAACATTTTTTTTCAGCATTTTATAATTTTTCCGTGTAATTTTTATGTCATTTTGATTAATATTGGGTGGTATTTTATGTTATTAAAAATACAAAAATCTGATATTAAAATACCCGGTTTTTGTCAAAAAAAAAAACTTCCAAAAATACAAAAAAATTGGAAAAAGAAAAAAAATGTTTTTGTGCATACGGCCAAGTGTCTCAAAGCTAAAAAATCATATTGTATTTTTCATACACCAAAAAAAACCATGTTTTAGCATATATTTTGGCTTTAATAACCAGTTTATTAAAGTCAAGAGAATATTGGCCAAAATTTCAAAAACAACAAAAATTTTATTTTGTTTGTCTCTTAGTATTCGGGGTATGACATTACACGTAATGCATATTCTGGATATTTAATTCTTTTTTTGTTTTTTTGGACAATAGAACCTGGGGTATGACATTACATGTAATGCATATTCCAAACAATAAGAAACCACAACACGATCTTAGATTTTATCAGACAAAACAATGCAGCTTACCTTAGGTAGGGCGTAGTTGGGGTGCTAATACCTTCCCTTTACGCAACCAGTCTCCGTACCCCATCTCTGAGACCAGTTAGGGTTCCTAGTAACCAGAATACTAGGTGGCGACTCCCAGTCCATTTTTAGCTTAGAGACAAAGAACTCCTTGTCTCACCATATTTTCCATGCCAAATAGACAACATACCACACCCTCACGAAGGGTTGGGGTGGACGATCGCCGCGCCGCCGCACACGTGCGACAGACACAAAACATCATGTTTTGTGTTATCTTGCTTTCGATGATTAAGCCTTTGGAAGCATGAAAGATTTTACATTTGACATGCTTAATCAACACTGTCATGCCCTTTTCTTGCAATTGACCAAGACTCAGAAAATTGTTCTTTAAATCTGGCACATAAAAGACTTCTGGAATCACAAAAACAATGCCTCTTACCTCAAACCGAATCCTTCCCTTGCCCTGTACTCCAAGCTTGGAGTTGTTTCCCAGTTTTACTGATTCTGTGAAGCTATTGTCTAGCTCAGAAAACAATGTTTTGTCTCCACATATATGATTGCTACACCCATTGTCAAGATACCAAGTGTGCTCAGTGTTGATCTCTTCATGATCTACAAGTGCCATCAATAGCATCTCTTCCTTTGTTTCTGCATATTTAGCCATGTGATCGTGAGTTCTCTTAGGACACTCCCACTGAAAATGACCAAGGTCATGACAGTGGTAGCATTCTATGGCAGATTTGTCAAATCTGCCTTCAATTCTTCCTCCTTCAAATCATCCTCTGCCTCTTCCTCTCCCACGGTAACTGTTTCGTCCACCATTTCTTCCTCCTTGATGTAGCCCGTGACTCACTTGCAGGGCTTGTTCCTCCACAATGCTTCAACTGATCCTCTGTTCGTGCACCAGAAGAGAGCTTTGAAGTTCATCAATTGACAAAGCATCTAGATCATTAGACTCCTCAATGGAGCATACTACATAATCATACTTAGGAGTCATAGATCATAGAATTTTTTCAATGATAATTACATCTTCCATTTTTCCCCCATGAATTCTCATTTTGTTGGCTATAATGAGAGTTCGGGAGAAATAATCATCCACTGATTCTCCAATCTTCATGTGCAGCACTTCAAATTCTTTGCGAAGTGCCTGCAATTGAGCTCTTTTCACCCGAGATGTGCCTTGATACTTTCTCTTCAAAGAATCCCATATGTCCTTTGCAGTATCCTTCTTCAAAATAGTCTCCAGTATTGATCGATCAATAGCCTGGAAGAGGTAGTTTTTTGCTTTGAGGTCCTTCAATGTGAGCTCATCAATGGTCTTCTCCCGTAGGTCTTTGTCTTCTGCTGCAACAGTAATTCCCGTTTCTATCAAGCTCCAATATTCTTTGGAGCGGAGAAAATTCTCCATGAGCATACTCCAATGGTCGTAATGACCATCAAATCGTGGAATAGCAGGTTGCACAAAGCTATTCTCGGATGCCATAATTATTGTTTCTTCTTGCTGAAAAAAAAAATCTGGGAATGATGGGTTCCTCACAGTGTTCCTACTCTATGTGTTTCACTCGATCCTCACAGTGTTTCTCTCCTCTCCTTACAGTGTTTCTCTCCTCTCTATTTTCCTTAACTGATTGCGTGTTTCCTCACTCTCTTAGTTTTCACTCCTCTCAGTGTTTAGTCTTCTTCTCTAGCCCCTCACGTGTGCTCTGATACCATATGTTGCAGATAGTAAGAGACTGACAAAGAAGATGTCTTTATTAAGCTGTAGCCTTGGCTATTAATAGCCTTACACCATGATAAAGAATGAATAACAAAACCCACGATTTTACAGGAAACCAAACGTGGTCAAACAAAGCAAATTACGTGTCCCTCAAACAGAGGAGGAATTATTCAACATGACTAAAAACAATCCTAAGACTTAGGAACAAGCTGGAATATTTCAACATTTTATCAGATATTGCAATAAGGGATGTGGGTGGTTTATTGTAGGGAATAGGGATTGGGGGGGTCTGGGTGTTTTGATGTAGATAGGTGCTTTAACTGTTGTTTGGGATATGAGGGAGTGAATGCTTGTGCCAAATGGGATGGGATTAAGTTTCCAGTTTTGCTGTGATGAATGAAGTTGCTTTTTGGTGTTGAAACTAAGTTCATTTCAGATTGAGTTATTTGTTGAACTTTTGAACTGATGGGTTGGAGCTTAGGCCTCTGGGTTGATGAAAAGTTCAAATTCTTGTGTGACAATGGAGATGGGAGCCATGAGATTAAGATTGCGATGAGGGATCTTGGTGGTTTAGTGGGTTATTGTAGGGAATAGGGATTAGGGGATTTGGGTGTTTTAGTGAAGATAGGTAATTTAATCAGTTTTTGGAACGGCGGGGAGTGACTCCTTGTGCTGAATAGGGTGTGTTTAAGTTTCCAGTTCTGCTGGGATGCTTGAAGTTGTTTTGTGTTAGTAGAAACTAAGTTCAATTCTGATTGAGTTGTATATTGAGCTTTTGTACTGGAGCGCTGGAGTGTAGGCCTCTGACTCATTTATTTGCTAGAATTTTGAATTTTGTGTGATAATAGGATGAGGACCATAAGGGTAAGACTTCAATAAGGGATGTGTGTGGTTTGGTGGGTTATTGTAGGGAACAGTGATTGGAGAATTAGGGTGTTTTGGTGAAGATAGTTGCTTCCAACAGTTTTGGGGATGTTGGGGAGTGATTGCTCATGCTGAATGGGATATGATTAAATTTCAAGTTTTGTTGGATGGAGTTATTTTTGGTTGGTGGAAACTGGAGACCAAGTTCGTTTCTGATATATTGGAACTTTTGTACTATTGTGTTGACCTTGGGTTGGTGCTATAGTACTGTTGTCATTGTTTATACAATCATAAACCGTTATAATATTTCCTGGTGTCTCCAAACGTGCCATTTGTTTTCTAGGCTGTCTATACTATGTTGGCTGCTACCATGCAACAAATACTCAAAGTTTCTAACGTCAACTGAATACATGAAAATATCCATCAAATGGAGTATATTTGAGTCTCTTCTATATCATAAACTAATGGCACATGATTATTAGTTACATTTATATGAGTCCACCTTTTTTGAAAATGATACTATGTGAACGCCGATGGCTGCTATGTTCAGTAATAGCCTCCTGCGTGACTGACTTGACAGGTTCATAGTTGGAAGAAATTAAATTTGAAGACTTGGCGTTGAACCAATATGATTGCTATAACTGGGAAACATAGGTATTAGTTCTTTCTATGCCTAATGAAATTTGGATGGAAAACCAAATTTTCAATTATGAAGCCTTCTGATGGCAATTGCTTTGTGGAAGATTTAAACTGCTTCGTAACAATCATGCCTATCCTCTAAACACTATCCAATATGGTCATGTTCTCATGTTGAAAATATAATTGATTGGAATTGAGGCTTTAAAATTTGTGGCCGGTTTAATGGTTTATCAATATGCTGTAATTGTATATTTTTATTTTTCAATTGGACGATTGGAATCTGTCAAGCAAGCTTTGTATGAACTGGTGATTCTTCCTCTGCGGAAACCTGAGCTCTTCTCACATGAGAAACTTCTTGGTCCACAAAGGGGGGTATTGTTATATGGACCTCCAGGCACCAGGAAGACCATGCTTGCAAAAGCTATTATCAGAGAGTTTGGAGCTGTTTTTATAAATATGAGGATCTCTAATCTGATGAGCAAGTGGTTCGGCGATGCACAAAAGCTCGGTGAGTATAGATCGCATTTGAATTGCCTCATGTGCTTGAGCTTTGTCTTGCATTTAGCAAAACAATGATGCTTTAAAATTATTGCCTTGTAATCTTCCTTATCAGCCCTCATCTCCTTAATGGGGGCATATTATTTATAATATTCTCGATTACTATCAGAAAAAAAAAAAAAAAAAAAAAAAAAAACCCACCGACTATGTTGGGTGAAATTTAGTTTCACTTTGATAATGGAAGCAAGGTAGTACTTTGTGAACATTCTTAACTAAAATTGAACATTCCTAACTTGTCCTTTTTGAAGATCTTTATTAGCAGCAACATTATTTTGAATGCTTTATTAGCTTTAATAAACTGGGCACTGTAGCTTGCTTATCTAATGGATCTTACTCCGATGAATGAGCTTGTGAAATGATCAAAATATTGGTATTTTTGTTGCTGTGTGGTATTTTTATATATCCTGCATCAGGGATATAACAGAAGTAACTGAATGGCATACATCTTTGTGTATATCCTGCAATTGTGAAAGCGGTCATTACTGTATTTTGCAACTACATCTTTGTGTTGAAACCATCCCTCATTACATTCTTTTCTGCACCTGAAACCAAGCAAGGTTAAACTGTTACATGACCGGTTTTCATTCCACAGGTCACCCCATCCCACAAGCAGCAATCTGTACCCTCATTCCACGACTGTGTCTTGGGATGCTGACAATTCCATGAAGCAGAGCTATCAATGGAAAAGGATTCTTTGAATTGGAGCAAAGAAAGACTTTGGTCATGAGCACAAAAATGAGATGAAGAAATTGTTGAAAGGAAATGGAAGAGAAACAGAATGAAAGAGAGGGACGGTGGTGAAAACCCCATGTTTGGCCTTACAGGATTTAGTAGTATATTTGGGAGAGATGAGGAATAAAGAAAGGCATTGTTTGTCTATTTAGTAGTATATTTATAGACAAAGCAATCTTAGATTGTATACTGACGAAATCGAAGTCATTGACCGACCAAATCTCAAGTACAAGAGTGAGCACTACGTGCGCAAAGCAATGGGGGCACTAAAGACTTTGCACTTATATATCGTTTCTCGTGACCCAAAAGTACTCTTTGTGTGCGCTCGGTAATGTATAACAGTTTAAAAATCGTGACAGCTTAATTTGAATGTTCAGATATGTTTTTCCAAATTGTATTTAGCAATGAGGTTTATGCGAAGATTGCTATAATTAAGGTTTGCTCTGGTACCCAGTTTATGAGTTTTGTTCTAATCTTAAGCAGATGCTACCATAGAATTATAGAGATTTAGGCAGTCTCCGTAGAAGGGGGGCTGCGCAAAAGTATGTTAGTTCCAATGATATTGAAGCTTTTCGTTTCTTGGAAACTAAAATTTCTAATTATACGAACACCCTAGTCAAAAGTATTTGGAGTGGGTCCAAATTGCTTTAGAACATTGTTTGTACTTGTTGAGATGGTTTTATCACACTTTTTAATAGTTATTCATGTCTTACAAGTTACCAGAATTACTATGTTTTACTTGCAAATATTGCTACTGTTGTGATAGCAGAATCTGTCAGTCAAGTGTTCTTTTAAATCTACAAGAGTTGCTTCAATCTGTTCATAACTCTACTTTCAAAATACTCAGAAACAGAGATTGATTTAAGTGATCACGAATAAGGAAACGGAGACATAAAAAAAGGATCCAAAACATAATGATTTTATAGTTAACACAAACTTGTTACATGCATGAATTTTTTTTCATAGAAGTAATGTACATTTAACCTTGAATTATGTAAACTACAAAAAAAAAAAAAAAAAAAAAAATCCAATACTATGAATTTGCCACCCAATTGTTGATCCACTTGATATCTTGATTGTACTGCAAAATTAGACAGGTAAGACTGATCAAATGAAATAGTACAGAAAACATAGCCTAACATAAATTATGAACATAAAATTTGAAAACTCAAATGCTTGCAAAACTTACTTGAAAATATCAATTGCATTATTTAGTTTTTTCTAGCACCATATCTGCCAGCATTCTTCTTTGTTTTTTTGCTCGGGAGATTCCATTTATCTTCAACCATCCTAAAAAACCACGAAGGCTTTTTTGTTCTTAACACAACGTATCCCGTTGCAACTCCAAACACAAACCCGCATCCATACCCCATTGTCACAGCTTTCCATCCAAATCCTTCTCCAAACAATGTTAAATCATCTCCTTCATCAAAGCTTGATGGCGGTAATGATGGTGCCTCATCACCGTAACATTTTTTTAGTACTTGAGATCCACATAAACCAATGTTTCCTTCAAATGAGCTTGCATCAAAGGTGTTGAATTGCTTTCCACTTGGTATAGGCCCCTCGAGATGGTTATGTGAAAGGTTTAGGATTGCAAGAAATGTTAGACCCCCCAGCTCCGTTGGAATTCTTCCGGTAAGCAAATTTGAAGATAGATCTAATGATTCCAAATTGGTTAAATTTCCTAGTGATGATTGGATATGACCTGCAAGGTAATTATGAGAAAGGTTGAGCTGTTGGAGTGCTTTAAGCTTTCCTATCACTTTTGGAATCTCTCCGGTGAAATTGTTATTTGACAAATCAAGTACTCTGATAGTACTTTGGATCTTCGTAAACTCAATTTCTACACCTTTCCATGTCATTTCTATGGAATAGACATAGCTAGTGTAACCCATGTAAATCATGTTCTGATCCGAGGCCATCATTGCTTCAAGACTATTGAAATACCTAGTTGGCAATGGCCCACTAAAATTGTTGTGAGAGATGTCAAAAATCCGTAATTTAGAGAAGGAATTATATGCAGTCGGACCCTTCACAAAACCTTGGAGTTTATTGGATTTTAGAACAAGAATTTGGAGCTCTAGAAGCGTTTCTAGAAAGTAGGGAAATGTATCCTCAATCTTATTGTTACCAAGATCAATAACTTGCAACATTGTGCAGTTGATGATAGACGGTGGTATTTTCCCTTCTAATTCATTTCCATTGAGGTTGAGATATTCCAAGCTATTATGCTTTGAAAATGTTGAAGGGATATTGCCTTGAAGATTGTTCATGCCTAGATGCAATACTGAGAGCATGCTGCTGAAGTTCCCCAAACATTGTGGCACAAAACCACTCAAGCTGTTGGTGGACAAGTCCAGGACCTGAAGGAATCTTAGCTTGCAAATAGAAGAAGAAATCTCACCTGTCAAATTACTATTGGATGCAAGAATAAGGGTTGTCAAGCTCTCTTGTTTGAAAATCGAACTTGGGATTGGACCACGCAAGTGGTTATTGCTCAAATCAAGGAATCTCAAAGAAACATGTTGGAGTTCACTTATATTACCTATGAAATTATTGTTATGAAGGTCAAGATATTGTAAAGAAGGAAGAGCAAACAAAAAGGATGGTATTGTTCCATTGAACAAGTTACCATATAAAAATAGATATTGTAGATTTGAAAGGGTATTTAATTGAGAATGGATAGGGCCTACTAGTTGATTATTTGATAAATTTAAATATGAAAGATTGACTAGTCTACCTAAAGAATGTGGAACTTGACCCATCAATTTATTGGAAGAGAGAAACAAGGAATGAAGTTGTACAAGGTTTCCAAGTGATGATGGGATATGACTGCTAAAATTATTATTTGAAAGATCTAAAAAGATGAGCTGTGTGAGATTACCAAGTGATGATGGGATCTGGCCGCTAAAATTATTATCTGAGAGGTCTAAAGAGATGAGTTGTGTGAAATTACTGAGGAGGGCTAGATCTGACCCTATAATATTACAATTACGGAGAGACATATATTCTAATGACTTTAGATTACTAATTGAGTTGTTTTCTAAATAAACTGAAATTCTTGTATTAGAAAGATCCAACAGATAGAGGACATTACTAAAATTGGACGAAGGAAGAGAGCTAGTGAGGCCTTCGTTGTATGACAGATCTAGTGATTCAAGGTTTGGGAGGAGAAAGATGTTACCCGGGAATTTCCCCTGCAATCCACAACCCCAAAGGGAAAGAGATGACAAAGAAGAGGACAGATTCGTCAAGGAATTAGGTGCAACCAGAGACATATTTACAGAATCCAAAGCGAGATATCTTAGCTTGGTTAGGTTTTGAACAAGCTTGTCAAAAGAAATTGGTTCTAGACTTAGATAGAAGTTTGCAGAGAGATAAAGGGAAACCAACTCACTGAGTTGCTCAAAACCATATGGAATTGAATCAGTAATATTATTCCATCCAAGATCCAAGTACTGCAGGTGCTTAAATTTCCCCATTGAGGATGGGAGTTTTCCTTGCAATCCACAGGAATAGAGTTTGAGCGATGACAGAGAAGAAGACAGATTCATCAAGGAATCGGGAGCAACTAGTGACATGTTTACCCAACTCAAATCGAGCTCTCTAAGCTTGGTTAGGTTTCGAACAAGCTTGTCAAATGAAATTGGTTCAGTAAAATCGTTCCATCCAAGATCCAAGTACTGCAGGTGCTTAAAGTTCCCCATTGAGGATGGGAGTTTTCCTTGCAATCCACAGTCATCGAGTTTGAGCGATGACAGAGAAGAAGACAGATTCATCAAGGAATCGGGAACAACTAGTGACATGTTCACCCAGCTCAGATGGAGTTCTCTAAGCTTGGTTAGGTTTCGAACAAGCTCGTCAAAAGAAAGCTTGTCAAAAGAAATTGCTTCTAGACTCACAAGATCGTAGTTCCAAGAGAGATCAAGAGAAACCATTTTGGAGAGGTGAGAGATTTCTGACGGGACTTGGCCTGCAAGATCTGAACCACTCAGGTTAAGATGTGTTAGATTGGAGAACTGGCCAAATCGAGAAGAAATATGGGAGGAGTTGAAATCATTGAAGGATAGGTCGAGTTGTTGAAGATGATGGAGAGAGAAGAGAGAATTATTGGGAAGGAGGGCGCCGTAAAGCATGCTGCACGAAAGGTCCAGTCCAGTGACATGCCCGGTTTTCAGGTCACAAGTGACCCCATCCCACAAGCAGCAGTCTGTACCCTCTTTCCATGACTCTGTCTTGGGATATTGATCATATTTATAGTTTATAGCAAACCAAAAAGGAGAACTCTGAATGGAGAAGGATTGTTTGAATTGAAGGAGAGAAAGAGATTGGTGATGAGCACACAAATGAGAAGAAGAAGAAGAGTAATTTGAGGAGAGTGGAGATGAAATTGTTGGGTGGAAATGGAAGAGAAACAGAAAGAAAGAGAGATATTGAGAGAGGCACGGTGGTGAAAAATCCCATGTGGCTGGCCTTACAGGATTCAAAAGTATAATTAACTGGGACTTAAAGATGAGAAGAAAGAAAGGCATTATTAGTAGTATTTATAGACGAAATCAAAGTCACTGGTTGAAGCACTAAACAAGTTTCCTTAGCTGAAAGAGAATCGGAGCAAAGAAAGACTAATTTGTTCATGAGCACATAATTGTTAGTATTAAAAAACCTTTTTCAGGATGTAATAATTAAAAAAATAAAGTTAGAATAAAAATCGATGGAAATATGCAATATGTAAGGTTCCTATCAACTTGATTCCCTGTTGACTTCAAACTGAATTGTTATTTCTTGGCACCAATGACTTCGCAATAATATAAAAAATAATTTAAACTATGGAATTAAAATGATAATCAAAGTCCCTTAATTCCCTAATACAAGTGTTCATAAATTGAGGTGCTGGACATTATGTTAATTAAAAAAAATAAAATTGTTAATTATGAAATATTTATAAAATAATAATAAAAAGATTTATGCGAAGATTGCTATGCTCACTAAAATATAATTTCCAAGAAATTCAAGCCACAAAAATCGGAAGAAAACTTCTTAATAATTTACAATTTAGTCTACATTTCTAGTTGCACATCAGCTTTAAAGGCTATTATAAGAAACTAGGTAGGTTAGTCAATAAATAAATAAAATAAAAATGGCTAAAATATTGATTTATTAATGAGAATGTCAAACAGATATTTTATTAATGAGAATAAGAAGAGGAACATGACAATATTGATTTTCTAAATGGATTAAATATCTTTTGAGGGGTTGTTAATTTGCTTAAAATTAATTAATCCATTTACTATTAAAAATCTTGTGGGGGATAGAAAGTTGTGGGAAGAAAAAGGATAATTATTTTCAGCTGAAATCAGCTGTGCCCTTTCGCTTCCTTTTAGGCTCCCGGCCTGTCATGCAGTTGGTGTGGGAATAATAATCCCCTTTGCATGGGACAGGCTGACTCATCAGTCCTCATGCATGTATGTATATAGGACAGGCTGACTCATCAGTCCTCATGCATGTATGTATATAGGACAGGCTGACTCATCAGTCCTCATGCATGTATATGGTGAATTTTGCCTAGAATTGTTTTGCATGCGATTGTTCATTCTTAAATGCAAAACTAAGAGTCTTTCGCTGAAGTTTCCTAAATATGCAATGGTGGTGTAGAACCGCTCAAACTATTATTTTACAAGTTAGACTTGAAGGAATTCAGAGCAGCGTACCGGAATATTTTTAGTGAATGTTTAGGAATAACATTATACGAACCATTACAGGAAAACAGAGCACAACGATGAACCAACGAGGTTCTTGCCCTCAAGATGCTATGGGATTGGTCGTCCTCAAAGGTCTTTCTCTTTCAGCATCAACAAGGGATAACCACTCTTCATTTGTTCTGTCATTGACCTCCAAGTCTTCGGAACTTGGATGTATAGATATGGAACTAAAGGTTCGCTTGCAAATAATTCCACACAAGAGTGAGCGTTGGAAACACGGCAGTATTAATTTCCAAAATTGACATTTTGGCAGCAAGTCCTTGAGCTAACAGATACATTTCATGCTCTAATTGGAAAAAGTACTTATTGTTATGGAACTGTATTTATATAAAAAAATCGTAACTGCTTAATTTGAATGTTCAGAGACGTTTTTCCAAATTGTATTTATCAAAGAAATTTATGCGAAGATTTCTTTGCCCACTAAAATATAATTTCCAAGAAGTTCAAGCCACAAAATCGGAAGAAAACTTGTTAATAATTTACGATCGTAGTTTACTCACAGCTTAAGCAAGGGGGCATGCAGAGTTAAAGAGTGATCCTCACCTTCTTATGTCCACTTCAATCCAGTCTCCAGTCAACACGTTCTTATTAATGGAGTTTGAAGGTTCTTGCACTCAATTAGATGCTGTGGGATTGGTCGTCCTAAAAGGTCTTTCTCTTTCAGCATCAACAAGGGAGAACCACTCTTCATTTGGTCTGTCCTTTACCTCCAAGTCTTCGATCGGAACTTGGATGGAAACCAAGGCAGGGTAATAATTACGCCAATCAATGGAGCACTAATGACTTTGCACACATATATATTGTTTTTCACGACCCAAAAAGTCTTTTTTAATTATCCAAAAGTTCCTATCAACTTTTCCTGTCTACTTGGTTGGTCATGTGAATGATGAGTGTATTTTTTTAAAATATTTTTTTATTATAAATATATTAAAAATAATATTATTATTTTTACATTAACACATCATAATTTATAAAAAATCAATTTTAAAAAATTAATTTAATATTTTTTAGATAAAAAAAACAAGATTAAGTAACCGATAAATTCGTTCAGTGAATATATTGCAATGAAATTACTACTAGAAATTAAACAGAGAAATTAAGAAGATTGGAGTTTCTTTCTCAGCATCAACCAATCTTCATCGGGTCTTTACTTTTTCCAGCATGTGGACATGCAGAGTTTTAAGCATAAAAAATAAACAAATTAATGACTTTCTGAGGACGATAATTTGTATAGCAGTAAGTAAAATGACAACGTGCAGGATATATATATTAACCGGACAATACTTTCATCAATTAGATCCTAAGGGTTTTATAAACCGGACCCCTTTATCCATTTATTGCCAAGTTTTGTATTAAGTTTACTGTAAAATTATGCCTTTTTTCTTATTAAAATAGGCATAGTAGATAGAAAAATATTAAGGAACCTGATAAAAAGAATCCAATTAAGAAATGTTTTGAAATATTTAGGACCTAATTAATAAAACATATTGTATCGAGCTTAATTGAGTATTGAGATATAAGTTGAACCACAATGGTTAATTTGCATACGTCTAAATAATTCATATGCCATACATCTGTTTCACTAAAATTAGTTAGCTCTAATATCAAATATGCCATTTTTTAGATGTTAGAGAGTTGGATTTTTCCCTTCATTACTTGAAAAAAAATTGAAGATTATATCAATTATTTTTGACACAGTGGATAAAAGGATGACATTGAAAAAGTGAAGTGATGCACATTGCCAATAAGGTAATAGGACGCAAGTATTTTCAAGTTTTCTCCGCACAAAAAAAAGTTAAAAAAAGTAAACCAAAATAATATTAATAAAAAACTTGCTTTAGGGGCTAAATGGATAAAATAAAAAGATCGTTGCTGTCTCTTTTGGGATGCTAAGGAATCGTGTTGGGGTGCTTGAAAGTGGAAACGATGAACGAAAGTTCTGCTCGAAACCAAACTTGAATAAATAATGTTTATAACTTTGAATGTTTAGACATACTCCTTCATGGTATCTCTACTCTTTCAGAATCACTTGTTTAGAAATAATAGCTTGACAAGCATTTTTTTTAAATATATTTTTTTTTTATTTGAAATTGATTTTTTTAATGTTTTTCAAATCATTTTAATGTGTTGATATAAAAATTAAATCTTTAAAAATAAAAAATTATTATTTTTAATATATTTTCAAAAATAAAATACTTTACAATATAATCACCATTAAACAGACTCTAAAACTAACATCAAGAGAGAGCATGGTTAGCTATTGAGACGAATCCAAGCCCACTGCGGCGTAACACAGACAACACATCTAATATAAAACTATTAAAAAAACTCAAATAAACAACAACAACAATGATTTGTGTAAACAACATGTAAAATAATAGCTTAGTAGAACTGTATTTAGGCTATGCTTTTAAAGGGCCTTGAGCTTGGAAATGAGCTAAACTCATATTATCTGGAATTGATATTTTGTAAAGCCTAGAATAATTTGGATATGAAGATAAACTTCACTCATACTTAAACATTAAATTATCACCCTACTTTTAAACCTTCTAAAAAATATATACTCAGGCTCAAAATTATTTTTTCAAAATATGATGTGCAGCAAGTCTATGTGTTTATAGATATAGTCTGTGCTCCTCCTTCGCAGCTCGTCTGATGGAAACTGTATGTTCTTGGGGACTTTCACCCTTCTATGCCTTGTTGGCTTATAATCTTAATACTAATAAGAATTTCTAATGATGCTTCAAGGATCAATCTGAAATTTTATTCATAATTTATTTTTAATTCTGTTCAGAATCAAGGCATTAATTTATAATTTTTTTTAAAGTTCAGAGACTAAACTATATTTAAGGAAGCTAAAGGAAACTGACTTCTTTAATTTTTCTCACTGCTGGGAGAAGCACTAAGGAAGCTTTATGCATGGGAGGGTGAAACAACCTTAGCTGAATGCTGACCGACACATTTTAGACATAAGACCATAGGTCATTTGGTGTTTTTTACGTAGAAATTGATTTTTAAAGTATTTTTTATTTAAAAATATATCCGAAATAATATGTATTTTTATTTTTAAATTTTTTTTAACACCAACACTTTAAAACAATTTAAAAATATTAAAAAAAATTAATCTGAAGCAAATAATATTTAAAATTTTTTAAAAACACGGTTGGACTGCAATATCTAATATACTAATAAATAAGAGTGAGCATTGAAAATACAGCAATATTAATTTGTGGAAATCATTGATATACTGATAAATTGAGTGAGAATAATACTTCTTTCAGGATTTTGTTTTTTAAAAAAGCAAAAATAAAAAACTGCAATATGTATTCCCATCACTATTTACAGCAAGTAAGGCTCTGTGACCCGAAAGTCTTCATTGACGAGACTATATGTACAGGAACGACAGTATTTGATTTCCTAATTACTGTTTACACTACAAGATTTCACAGTTTTACCGACGGAAATATTCCGTCGGTGTGTGATAGAACGTTCGTCGGTAAAGTATTTACCGACTATATTACCGACGGAATACGCCCGTCGGAATACCTTTTGTCGGTGATTCCACATTCCCGTCGCTATATCGGTCTTCGGTAATACAAAAAAAACATTTACGACCGGTTTTACCGACGGACCGTGCGCGCCAAAAAAAAAAAGTTTCCCCCTTGGAATATATCGACGAAATATTTTCCGTCGGTGTTATGTAAATACCGACGGACTATATCCGTCGGCAAAAGTGTCGGTGATATTTCATACCGACCGAATAAATCCGTCTGTAAATTCGTCGGTATTTTTTATACCGACGGATTATTTCCGTCGGTGATGGGATGAAATACCGCAGACACTGTCCAATGCCGACGGATTTTTTTCCGTCGGTAAATCCCTGTGTAATTTTTTTTTTTTTAATTATTTAGAAAAAATAATATAAATTAATAGTAATAACAAACCAATTATGCAAAATAAAATTTATATTAAGCAACAGAAACTCAAAGTTTTAAATAATATTCATTACAAAATGAATGTGTTTAAAAAAAAAAAACAATTAATATAAAGGTGGAGGAGGAGGAGGGTGGGGGTTAGGCGGCCAAAAAGGATTAGGCGCACATGTTCCACCTTGTGTCATGTTCATGACCATTTGACGAAGCTCTTCATAGGCCGCTCTTTGTTGTTCAGACTCTGCTCTGCGTTGTTCGTCCGCCAATCCTGTGTTGTTCGTTCGCCAATCTTTGCTCTTCTTTGAGTTGTGTGTACGCCTTGATAAGGTGGTCGCACCTTTGCTTACAAGGCCACAAAAAAAATCCTTAGATTGGGAGCTCGATACAGATTGGGAGCTCCCACGGTTGAAGCAGTACCGGTCGACCGCAACTTGGCAGCGGTAGTGTTGGAGAGCCCGTAAACCCGATTTTTATCGGGTCCACCTGACGATCCAGCCTCCATCCACAAATCCGGATCGAATTCCGGATGGGTCGAAGGATCATCCCCGTATCTCTCCCTCAACCGATTATTATAGGTCTCCTGAAAAAAAAAAATCATATTCAATTCAATAAACATGATAATAACTTATAAAATAAAATGGTTGAACAAACACACCACAAACTGTTGAGCACGGTTGTCAACGAACTGTTGCGTCCCCTTTTGGCGGTCATGACTCCGCACGTGCGTCTCCACAAACAGCTCCATAGGGCTCGGCTCACGTCCAAGAGACGTAGCCTATATATAATGAAACAAATGTATTAACAACAAATTAATTGAACGATATATTTCATTTAAATTAATCTTACCATCCGTTTCGCATGTGCAGCAAACAGAACAGAGCCGCCGGTGTGCGTTGTAACCGAGCCATGAATTTGCCTATTCCGGTTGCCGGCACCGGACTGTGAGCGTCGAGTGAACCGCTCAGACGTCACGTGCTGAAGATAGTGCGGCCATATATCTTCCGGGATGTATATTGGTTTGAAATCCCTCCAAACCGCAATATCGTTCCAGCCTTGTAACCCCTTATCCCTCGCTGTTTTTTTTGCTTTTTTCTGGGCGTCATACCAAAAATCACGCAACCTAATTCACGTACGAAAAAATTACATTTCAAAACATAAATAATTATGTAAAAAAAAGTCGTATTGTTTTCGATGTTACCTAATTGCCGCGTGATTTTCCCACACCCTCCTCACAACACTGTCATGTTCATCGTCCCAGCAGAATCGATGCTGTATATAAAAAAATAATCTTTTAAAATGTTAATAAATTATTTACAATTATAACTTGAATTTATTAGAAATAAGCTGGAAATTATATATTAACACGAACCTCAAAACTACGAAACCATGCATTGATTTGAGGCATCCATTCAGGATGTCTGGATATCTAACTCCATTGAAACAATGGAATCTCCATCGATGCTTTAAACGCCGATGATATTAATCGGGTGGCCTCAATGTTTGTGAACCTGAAAAGAAATGAAATTAATTTGTGATTACTTCAATAAATTATGTTTTAAATTTTTTTTTTTATATAAAAAAAACTAAAAACATTAACAAACTTTACATTAAAAGATCGTCCTTCCACTGTGCCTCGAACTGGCGGGTAAATTGATTCCGCTTCGAAGGCATGCCGCGTCTGCGATGTGAAACATCGCTGGAAGAGGCAGCATCGGTTGACGGCGCAGGTGGTGTAGGTGCCTCTTCTTGAGAGGCACCTAAGGAAAACATCATCATCGCTGCTAGACGAACTTGATTCGACTAGACGACCAACTCTGGTTTTTCATTTGCGTATCTAAACAATTTTATATTAATAATTGTATAATAAAATTCAAAAGTTAAAAAAAAAATCGGCAGCACCTCCCCTATATTGGATACTACCCAAATCCACAAACCTGCAAATATTAACAATAGCCACAAACCAATCGAACCAATCTATACTAATTATTCCAACATATTCAACTATTAATCCTTACAATTCAATAAATTCAAAACAATAAAAAATATGACAAAAAAATATATCAATAAATTCAACAAATTATAATTCAACAAATTAATCATTACAATTCAACATTAACAATTATAATTCAACAAATTCAAAAAAATTCAAATATTCAACTTTAACTAATTCTAAGTTAAATAACTAATAACAATTCTAAACAACACAACAAAAAAAAAATATTCAATAAATTCAACAATTAAATTCAATTATTCAACAATTAAATTAACAAATATTCAAAAAATTTCAAAAAATATTCAAATATTCAACTTTAACTAATTCTAAGTTAAATTAACTAATAACAATTCTAACAACACAACAACAAAAAATATTCAATAAATTCAACAATTAAATTCAATTATTCAACAATTAAATTCACAAATATTCAACAAATTCAAAAAATATTCAAATATTCAACTTTAACTAATTCTAAGTTAAATTAACTAATAACAATTCCAACAACACAACAACAAAAAATATTCAATAAATTCAACAATTAAATTCACAAATATTCAACAAAATTCAAAAAATATTTCAAAAAAATATTCAAATATTCAACTTTAACTAATTCTAAGTTAAATTAACTAATAACAATTCTAACAACACAACAACAAAAAATATTCAATAAATTCAACAATTAAATTCAATTATTCAACAATTAAATTCACAAATATTCAACAAATTCAAAAAATATTCAAAAAATTTCAAAAAAAAAAAGGAACGAAATATAACATACCTTAATAATGTGTCAAATTCAAAACTTTATCTACATTGCAACAAAAAACACCAACACAACAAAAATAAAAACAACTAAAAATAAAATAAAATAAAATAAATTAGAAAAAAAACACATACCTTTTAATATAATGAAGATTTACAACACCAAATCTTGCTAGAGATTAAAGGTGAAAGTGTTTAAGGATTGAGGTGAAAAAAATGAAAAATCTAAGGTGAAAAACGAAGGAGAAGCGAAGCGGCGGAGAGAAGAAGAAAAAATGAGGCGAAGCGACGGGGCTGGAACTTATAGGTCAATTTTACCGACGGAATCACCAACGGACTTAACCTCCGTCGGTAACAGGGCAAAATTCCGTCGGCAAAAGGTCAAAATTCCGTCGGTATTTTTTGAATTTCACTCCGAATTTTTAAAAGCCCTCCAAATTTTTCGCAGTCCGTCGGTGATTCCGTCGGTAATCTGACAAGTTCAGAGGCGTAATTAACGCACTTTGGAAAACGCGCGGTCCGTCGGTAATTCTGTCGGTAATATGTGTAACCGACAAATTACCGACGGACCTACTCCGTCGGTAATTCGGTGTTGGTGGCATTTCGCGTAAATATTTTCGAACTCTCTGTGAGATACCGACGGACTAGAATCCGTCGGTATGGACGTCGGTGATTGTGGCATTTTGTTGTAAATATTTTTGAACTCTCTGTGAGATACCGACGGACTAGAATCCGTCGGTATGGACGTCGGTGATTGTGGCATTTTGTTGTAAATATTTTCGAACTCTCTGTGATATACCGACGGACTAGAATCCGTCGGTGTATGTGTCGGTGAAGCTGTCGGTAATGTCATCGGTGGTGGTGGCATTTCGCGTAATTAATTTCGAACTCTCTATGAGATACCGACAGATCACTATCCGTCGGTAATATTGCATGATGCAGGAAAGGTTGTCTTTGTATTGCCTGTTTACCTTCCTGCAGAAACTTAACTGATAAACTATCCATCACATAAACACAATAACCACATTGCTTAAACAGTAAATATTTTGTTTTACAAAATACATCATCAATAATCTAAATTACATGAGATAAATGTTTTTACATAGGGCTTCATTTTCATAATTAGTCGGAATTTTCTTCTTCTTCCTCGTCAATTGAATTGTCATCATCTTCATCGCAATCTTCAATATGGATATCATCTTCTTCATCGACATTTGCTTGTCCGCTAGAGCTGAGAACAACATTCAACTCCGCTCCATCAATATCAACAAGACTATAATCGAGAACTCGAAAATTTGAATTTTCTTCCAATTCAATCGAAGGAGCAACTCGATATGGTTCAACCAACTCACGAACTTGAAAGACTTCATCTCGCACACTTGTGTCTTCGTTCTCATCCTGAACAACCTCGACACGGCCCGTGGTTTTGTTTTTAAAACGGACAACCAATCAACTCTTGAACGATCCTTTCTAAATGAAGGGGTGTATGTGTAATAAACTTGTTGACATTGCTTTGCGAAAACAAAGACATCGTTTATGTTGCGGAGTCTAGCTTTTGAGTTGATTTCGACCAGACCATGGTGCGGATCAACTCTGATTCCTCTGTCCGTCGTGTCATACCAATAGCATTTGAATAAAAACACTTTATTCTGCTCGCTATGATATTGCAGTTTGACGACCTCTTCTAATCTACCATAGTAGTCAACTTCTAACTGGCTACTTGTGGATCCCTTAACACAAACACCGCAGTTGTATGTCTTTCTTCCTTGCCCGTATTCTTCAGTATGGAAAACATATCCATTGACAAAATACCCGTTGTAGCACCTAACTTTTCTTTCAGGGCCGAGGCTTAGTGAAGACAATGACTTGGGCGCACTCCTTCCTATTTGATAAACCTTGTGTAATTAAATGTACATCAATACACGGTAAATGAACGAGAATCTCGTAATGACATGCATACGTTAGAATGAGTTTGTGATAGTGCTTACATGTGTTCTGAACCATGTGGCAAATTGTTCATCTTGTAATTGAAAGATCTGGGATTCGGTCAGCTGCGAGTTATTGGAGAGCAAATATTGTCGATGTTGCCTGCAAGTGATAATGAGTGTATGATATTACAATATATAATTAACAGTATATTACTGACAAAGTTTAATTACTATTACACATATATAGACTTACTGAATAAATGGTCTCAGCTCATCACAGTTAAATAGAACATAGTTGTGTGCTTGTTTGAATTCTATTTCCGACAAATATCTTCCTCTTACGGCATTTTTAGGTGTGGGTCGTCCAGTATTGGAGAATATTGACAAGTTCCCACTAGAAGGCACTTCACCGCCATCGTCATGCCGTGGAACGCGATTGATTCTTGTTCTCAGATGAGGTTCGAAATAGTTCGAGATAAATGTTGATATCTCTTCAACAATATAGGCCTCAGATATCGAAGCCTCAACATGCGCCTTGTTCTTAACCTTTTTTTTTAGATTAAACAAGTACCTGCATTGAAGTACAATTGAAGTATTTTCAAATAAGAAAAACATAGAAAATACTTTAAGATATGAATCCCATTGCAACTGTAATATCTCACTGTTCGAATGGGTACATCCATCTATACTGGACCGGTCCTCCAGCTTTTGCCTCGAACGGTAGATGTATAGGGAGATGCTCCATTGAGTCAAAAAATGAAGGAGGGAATATCATCTCAAGTTTGCATAGTGTCTCGATGATATTCGTTTGAAGCATCTCAATGTGCTCAACATTCATCTTGCTGGAGCATATATCTCTGAAGAAATGACTGATCTCCGTTAGTGCATCCCATATTCCCTTTGGCAACAAATCACGAAAAGCTAATGGGATGAGTGTTTGCATAAACACGTGGCAGTCATGGCTCTTCATTCCATACAATCTGCAGTCCTCTATGTTAACAAGCTTTGATATGTTCGATGCATGTCCATCCGGGAAACGCAGACTCTTAAGCCATTTATAGACTAGCAGTTGTGCGTTTTTCTCTAACACGAAGCTTGCCCTTGGTTTTGCAACCCGTGACTCGTCATAAACCAACTCCATATTTTTACGGTTACAGTATAAAGCTATATCCAATCTAGCCTTCATGTTGTCCTTTGTCTTCCCCTTCACATCCATGATGGTGTTGAAAATATTCTCAAACACGTTCTTTTCGATGTGCATGACGTCAAGGTTATGTCGGAGAAGATTAGTCTTCCAATACGGAAGCTCCCAAAAGATACTTCGCTTTACCCAATTATGGGTCAAACCAAAACCAGGAAACTTTTGCTTACCTGATTGAAGGCCAAACACAATGTCACCGTACTCTGATACAACATGATGCAATTCTTCACCAGAAAGACGCGGGGATGCAACATCTTTTTCAACTCTTCCAACAAAGAAATCTTTTCTGTTTTTTCTGAACCTGTGATTGAGTGGCAAGAAGCGACGGTGACAGTCAAAAAAAGAAGCTTTACCTCCGTTTGCTAGCGTGAATGCCTTGTTGTTTTCCATGCAGTATGGACATGCGAGTTTCCCATGCGTGCTCCAACCAGAAAGCATTCCATAAGCTAGAAAATCACTGATAGTCCACATCAAAGCCTCCCTCATAAGGAAATTTTGTTTCCTCGATATATCATAAGTCAGAGATCTGGAGGACCACAACTGCGCCAGCTCATCTATCAACGGTCGAAGACAAACATCTATATTCCGCCCCGGGCTGCTTGGACCGGGTATGACAGTAGATAGAAACATGAACTCTGGCCTCATACACATTCCCGGTGGCAAGTTATAAACTGTGAGAATGACCGGCCAACAAGAATAGGGAGCAGCAAATGACCCAAATGGGTTGAACCCGTCTGTACACAACCCAAGTCGAACATTCCTTGATTCAGCAGAAAAGTCCGGATGAACACTGTTAAAGCGTTTCCACGCTTCGCCGTCAAAAGGATGCACCATCACACCATCAACGACATCGTGTGTTTGGTGCCATGTCATGTGCTCAGCAGTCCTTGGTGACATAAATAACCTCTGCAGTCTTGGTGTGATCGGGAAATATCTAAGTTTTTTATATGCCACTAGAGTCTTCCCCCTGCCAGTTCTGGGTTTGTAACGGGAATGCCCGCATGTCATGCACTCGGTCATCACAGCATTTTCAAGGTAGTATAACATGCAGAAGTTAGGGCATATGTCAATTTTCTGGTATCCTAAACCGAGGGGTTTCATCATGGACTTCGCAGCATAGAAGTTCTCTTTGAGCCTGTTCCCTTCTGGTAAAATGCTTCTTGCCCAATCAATAATTTTGTCATACCCGGCCTCACTCAACCCGTGATCTGACTTGATGGTGAACACCTGTGCCACAGCCGATAATTTACCGTGGTTTGTGCAGCCATCCCATAATGGTTCGTCAGAATCTTTCAACAAATCAAAAAACCTAGCTGCCTCTGCATTAAGTTCTTCTTCTACGATTGGACATTGATTGACATTATCTTGATTCATTCCCATTGCATCCATAACCATGTTTCTGTAAGGATTAGTGTTGTCATTTGCCGCTTCATACACGTTGCTAGCACTAGAAGTTGACCCAACCACCGTTTCTCCCATTCTCCTATTACTAACAAATACCTCTCCATGTGCATACCAACACTCGTAATCCTCCACAAACCCTTTGTGTAGAAGATGCATCATTACAACATCTGGATGCATATACTTTTTATTTTGACACTTTCTGCATGGACACCTAATACCGCCTCCAGTAAAATTTCTGGGAATAGATGTTGCGAAATTAATAAAACCCTGAACCCCGTTACAATAATCCATCCTCCGTGTCACACCCCCCACAAAAAATTATAAAATAAAGGCACGACATCGGCTGGCGATTTTCGTTGTGTTCTAAGGATTTGGTTCTTTGGAGTCGCCACCTAGTATTTGGTCACTAGGAACCCTAACTGGTCTTTCAGAGATTCTAAGGCAAGGGACTGGTTGCGTAAAGGGAAGGTACTAGCACCCCTAATACGCCCTACCTAAGGTAAGCTGCTTGGTGTTTGGTTTGCTCCATAGTCTATGGTGTTGGTGTCTTCTAAACCCGTCAATTTATTTTAGATAGAAACCTAAGGAAATTCCATGTGCTATGAAAGTTCGTTTTTTCCTTTAGTATTTCAAAAGTCGGTGACTCGTAAACCGTGGAGAAAAAAAAAATTAAAATTTTGAAATGTTCTCGATCGCAACCAAAGCTTCTTTCAAACATGTGCGTTGATTTATTACTCCCGATAATATTTTGGATGTTCGTCCTTTTAAGGATTTCTTCATCCAAACATTAGCGGTGAACAATAACCACAACTTCTCCTCCCAAAATAAGATTTTTATAGTTTTTTGGAATATTGGCCAATACCCTTTGGAGTTTTACAAACAGGTTGTAAAATCCACAAATGCAAGAAAATGATTTGTGTTTAAGAAATCCATGCGAAAACACATTTTCAAAAACTTCCAATATTTTTTTTATATATAAAAAGAACATTCAAAACATGTTAGTGTATTGGCCGTATGCATGAAAACAAAACATTTTTTTAATAAACATTTTTTTTTTATGAAAACCGGGTATTTTAATACCGGATTTGTATCTTTACAATATAAAAAATACAAACCGGTATTGACCCAAAATACAGTAATAAAATTACAGGAAAAATCACAAATTCTTTGAAATAATTTTTTTTTGAAGAATTTTTATTTTTTATTTTTTTTAGGGCTGGACCCAGCGGGGCCCACATGGCTGGGCTGAACCCAGCAGGCCTTATGTGAACAGTGAAATATATATGATGTGAACAGTGAAATAGCATTTCACTGTTCACGTGAATTATATGTGATGTGAACAGTGAATTAACATTTCACTGTTCAAGTGAATTATATTTCACTTCAACAGTGAAATGCAAGGAAATGGTGCATGCACAGCGACGAAGGGGGTGCAAACCTGGTGGCAGAAATGATGTTGAAGACGATGGCGAACACTCCCAGTGATGCTGGTGGCGGTGGACAGGAAGCCAATGGGGGCTCACGATGGTTCTGACGGTGGCAGTGGTTGGGAAGCTCGATGACAGCAGCTGTTTTCTCTTCTTCTTCCCCTTTACAGAGGCGTTGCTTCTTCTCTTGGTTTCCCTCAGTCAGCAATGTTCTTCCCTCTCTATGGCAGCTTTGTGGAGGCGCTGGTAGTGGTGGCCGGGGAGTGACTTGGACGGTGGTCGGTGACTGTGGAGTGCGGTGTTCAGCCCTTCTTCCTTTTCTTCTCTGCGTTCCTCTTCAGCTATGTTCTCCTCTGCTTCCCTTTTTTCCTTCTGCTCCCAACTGTGTTGTTGTCGACTAGGAAGATAGTGGTAGCTGGCGGTGATGGCTTTGTTCTTCTTCTTCTCGCAGCAGAGGCGCGGGTTGCTGCCTTTTCTTCAATGATGCTGCTACGTCTGGGGAGAAGATGATGCAACCACCGTGTGTGACGTTTTAGTGGCTTCTTGAGGTGGAGATGTCGGTGAGAAAACGAGTGATGATGGTGGTGGTTGATGAGGGCCAACGGCGGAGAGGGAAAGAGAAAAAGAGGCTGGTTGCAGGAAAACTGGGCAGTAATGGCTGATTTTCGTCCGACTTTGTGTGTTCTTTTCTCCCCCCCTAGGTCTTCAAAAGAGATTCTATTTATAGGAAGTGGAAGAGGGAAATCTTGTATACGTTGGGGAAAAATTTCAGCCCTTGATTCAGCTGGGAAGCATCTCAATCGTTGGCTCAAAGTGTGCACCTCGAGCTGCCAAATTTGGCAGCTCAAGGCTGTGAACTGCCCGAGGTGGCCACTTCGAGCCACTCAACGGAGCCGTTTCTAACTTTTTCGACCCGACCGGACCATTCTCCGGGATAAAGGGGTTGCATGTGAACATGTTGGTGTAAGGTTTGTCGGATTTGGAGGCCACACGAGCCGGAAAACTCGCCTGGAAAGCAGCCACTCAGGCAGCGTTTTGAGGAAGAAAGTGAACAGTAAATTAAGGCACATTTTCCAAATTGGTCCCTGGTTTCGGATTTTGTCAATTAAATCCCTAATTGGCCTTTAAACTTCAATATTTATGCAATTAAGCCCCTGATTTGACTTAATAAATTCCTAAAAATCATAATTTGGCCCCAGAACTTTAATTTCTTCTAATTAAAGCCCAAATTGACTTAAAAATCAATTTTTTCTTGCAATCAAATTCAAATAAAATCCAATTAAGTCCATAAACATCCAAATTTGGGCTTCTCCTCAAAATTCAAAATTTCCTTCTCAGTAGGGCTCTCATCCTTCAAGAAAATACTGTCAAAAATCCAATCTTTGTATCTTTATACTCCTTGACCAGTTTTCTAACCATTTTCTGAGTGCTTCTGCCTTCCGTTATTTTTCTAGCCTCTTTTGGCTATTTATTTTATTTATTTTTGTGGGGACCCAAAAATGGGTTACAACAGATGCCCCCTCTTTATAAAGCTTACGGAGCATAGGTTTTGCGCAGTAAGATTTATAAAGATAAACCAAAACTGAACTCCCGAAACTGATTTGGTTGGAGCTTGATCGCTCTGAAACTTTGTCTTTATAGCAATCCTCCTCAACCCAAAAACTATGATCAAAATTTAGTCATCTCGAGATCCCTTCTGGCGATCTCCTTTAACCCCAAAAACTTGGAATCCCATCCGGCGATTCTTCTTAACCAAGGCTAAAATATGAAGTCCCTTCTGGCGACCTCCTTTGACCAATATCGAAATGCGAGATCCCTTCTAGCGATCTCAATCAACTTGGAATCTCATCTGGCGATTCCTTTACTCAACCAAATACAAAAATGCGTAATGGTCTCATTGTATGGGTGACCTACCCAGAAAAAATGCTGGTCTCATTGTATGGGTGACAAACCCAAGAAAAATGCTGGTCTCATTGTATGGGTGACCGACCCAAGAATAATGCTGGTCTCATTGTATGGGTGACGAACCCTAGTGCTGGTCTCATTGTACGGGTGACGAACCCTAGTGCTGGTCTCATTGTACGGGTGACGAACCCTAGAAAAATGATGGTCTCATTGTATGGGTGACCGACCCAAGAAAAATAATGGTCTCATTGTATGGGTGACCTACCCAGAAAAATAATGGTCTCATTGTATGGGTGACCTACCCAGGGGGAAGAATTCTTAGTAAACTCCAATGCTTTTCCAAGAAATGGTTTCAATATGAGGTCCCTTCTGGCGACCTTCCTTGATGAATGTCGAAGAATGAGATCCCATCTGGCGATCTCCTTTAACTTGAAATCCCATCTGGCGATTCCTTTTATTCAAAGCCGAAATATGAGGTCCCTTCTGGCGACCTCCTTGGATGAATATCGAAATATGAGATCCCTTCTGGCGATCTCCTTTAACCAACTTGGAATCCCATCTGGTGATTCCTTTTTTAACCAACATGAAATACGAGGTCCCATCTGGCGACCTCCAAATAGTGAAACATGAGATCCCTTCTGGCGATCTCCTTTAATCATCTTGGAATCCCATCTGGCGATTCCTTTTAACAAACATGGAATATAAGGTCCCATCTGGCGACCCCCAAAATAGTGAAATATGAGATCCCTTCTGGCGATCTCCATCAACTTGGAATCCCCTCTGGCGATTCCTTTTATTCAAAGCTGAAATATGAGGTCCCATCTGGCGACCTCCAAATAGTGAAATGCGAGATCCCTTCTGGCGATCTCCATCAACTTGGAATCCCATCTGGCAATTCCTTTTATTCAAACATGAAATATGAGGTCCCATTGGCGACCTCCAAATAGTGAAATGCGATATCCCTTCTGGCGATCTCCATCAACTTGGAATCCCATCTGGCGATTCCCTTTTATCAAACATGAAATATGAGGTCCCATCTGGCGACCTCCAAATAGTGAAATGCGAGATCCCTTCTGGCGATCTCCATCAACTTGGAATCCCATCTGGCGATTCCTTTTAACAAAAGCTGAAATTTGAGATCCCTTCTGGCGACCTCCATTGATGAATATCAAAATATGAGATCACTTCTGGCGATCTCAAACAACTTGGAATCCCATCTGGCGATTCCTTTTTACCGAATGCTATCGATGTCGTTCTTCTTGCTGGCAGGGTTTGAGAATCCTTATCTTCTCTTCTTGTTGTTCTAGAATCAACTCAATGATTCTTTCTTCGTCCATAATCTTGTTGGAATGCGCTAAGATCTCCTCCTGTAACGATCCAAAAAAAAAACATACATGCAATGATTTATGATTAGATGCAATGCATGCATTCGTACCTGGTTTTGAAGCATAGGCTCCATTCTCTCAACATGAGCTTGCTTTTGAAGTCGTATGCTGGATTCATCTCTCGTGTTGCATCCTATCATATCTTGGGGATGAAGTCTTCGACTTTTTTACAAGTAACCCCTTTTTTCTCCAAATTTACAAGTTGTCCTTGCCTCTTTGTCATGCTTTTGTTAAATGCTTTATCTTTCAAATCTACGGGCCCTCATCCCGTTTTGAAAACATGTAAAACCTTTCAGGAAATAATCTTTTATTGCCCCCAGTGTGGAGTGCAACTATATGTCAAGAAGATTTGATTTGGTGCTCTCCAATTGATGGAGTCATCTCTTTAGTCATGTGTAAAAAGTTCTTTTAAGTAACAGATTTCAAATGCTATGAGATCATATGTTTTATATATATATATATAAAAAAGCTCTTTACAAAGAGAATTCATGGTCGGACTTTAATTTTGTTGATTGGGAAATTACGAAATACATCAAGCGTAATATTTCCTTACAGAGTCAGAATTCACGGGCCTAAATAGATCTTCTCCATCCATTCTAGATAACAATTAAAGCTTCTCCCAAAAACGCTTTCTTTACCACTAAAGGGCCCTCATTGTTTGGCGTCCATTTACTCTGACCTTCTCCTGGTAAAAGACAACATTTTCTTCAATATAAGATCTCCTTCGTGGAACCCTCAAGGTCGAATCCTCTTATTGTATGATTTGGCCATCCTTCTTTGATAAAGTTGATGATGACAGATTACGGCTATCCTCTTTTCACTTATCAGATTCAACCGTTCACATTTAACCTTCTCCCATTCTAACTCTTCTAGCTCAAAGTCTATCAATACTCTCAATGATGGGAGTTCCACTTCTAAAGGCATCAACGCCTCCATTCCATATACCAACATGTACGGGGTGGCTCCTATTAAGGTTCTAAATGTAGTGTGATATACATGACAACATCTCATGCCAATCCTTATAGGTGACTACCATCTTTTTGACATTCTTGTTAGCAGCTTCTACCGCACCATTCATCTTTGGTCTATATGGCGAAGAATTGGAATGCTTGATTTTCCATTTAGTGCAAAGCTCCATTATCATCTTGCCGTTGAAATTCTGGGCATTATTTTTCTAGTGGACCATATCGATAGATCAAATATCTTTCCATAAATTTCTTCACCACTTTTTTCACGTGATCAAAACATCTCAACAAAGTTTCGTCAGATGATTTATACAAAGTTTCCCCATCAAGATAGAAATCCATTGCTAACCTCCTCAACGTCTTATTGTTGCTTTTTGGATGCCCCCATGGGATATGTCTAGTTTTGGATGAAATTCTTGATATCATAGTGCCAAGGGTTTCCATCAATTTCTCTTTCAAACTGAGCAATAATGAGCTAAGTTATTTCTTATATCAATGTGTATTGGTTGTACCTTGTGCCCAAAGTCTATTCTAGCCATAGAAGCTGGCGTGACCAAAACATCAAAATGGTTTCTTTCCCTTCCTAGATGGGTGAACTTTATTTCCTCAAATTCTCTAGCCCATTTAGACAAGTATTCTTGGCAAGGTCTCAACTTCTCGTCCTTGGTTTGCCCTTTTCCTTTCACTTGACAAATAATCAAAATCGAGTCTCCAATACACATCTATCTTTCTGATGTTTAGCTCTAATGCAACCTTTAAAATCGAGAATGCAAGCTTCAAACTCAGTTGTGTTGTTAGCGTACCCAAATTGCGATTTAACTAAAACCGGATACTGTTTCTTATTAGGAAAGATTAGCACTGCCCCCACTCTATTACCACAACACCCTCAAAGTACATAATCCAACAATCTGATTTCCCTTACTCGACTGAAAGCATATTTTTATCCAAAAAATCAAATCTTAACAGCCCATAAACTTTCACAACATGGTCAGCTAGGTGATTGGCGATGACATTCATGGCTTTTCTTGTCATATATACTATGTTGTACTCAGTTAGTAGAACTTGCCATTTTTCAATTCAACTCGATAGATAGGGGTGGATTCAGTAGGTATTGCTTGATTTTCGTGAAAGCTTCTCCACGTTCTTATTCCAAATTCCAAGATTCTTCCTCCTTAACAATTTGAAGATGAGGTCATAAGTCGTGGTTAATTGGATATATATTGAGCAATGTAATTCAAACTTCCCAAGAACCTCCTTACATCCTTCTTAGTCTTGGGAGTTGGCATAGGTTGAATAGCCTTTACTTAATCAGGGTCCACTTCTATCCCTTTGTCACTCATCAAAAATTCCAAAAACTTCCTAGATTTCACCCCGAATGAACACCTTGCATGGTTAAGCCTCAACTTGTACTTTCTTAGTCTTTCAACTAATTCCTTCAATATTTGGACATGATTCTCTCCCTCTCTAGGTCATGTCATCCACGTATACTTTAATCTCTTTTTGCATCATGTTGTGAAATAAAGTTACCATAGCACTTTGGTAGGTGCCCCCAACGTTCTTTAACCCAAACGGCATGACCTTGTAGCGGGTTTCCAAGCTTGTTCATGTTGTTCGTTTTTGTGAATCCCCTAATGTTATTTTCCTACCATTCTTCCTCTTCTACCCCTAAGTCTGGCCATTCATTCTCAGTGTAAAGTGTAGGTGTAGTTATGGAAGATTCGTTTTTGAAAAGAAAAATGATGTGTAAAAACACCAAGATGAACTTTTGAAAAGGCATTTGGAACCTCGATTTAAAAAGTTGAAAAAGGAAAACAACACAATATCATGATCAAACAAGCATTGTTGATTAAATCACCAAATTGAGCTTCTTGGGTCTCCCAATTCTAGAACATCTCTCCCTTTATGGATGCAAAAAGATATTATGGAGCATACATCCTAAGGATAGGCTCTAGTTCCTTTATGTGAGACATTGGGTAGGTTTACTACTGGGTCTCTAAAAAGGGTCTCTTGTTGTTCCAGTGATCACCCTCGTAAAGGCGATATGGAGGTCCAGCAGATAGTGGGATGGCACGTGTACCAATCACAATCAGTCTAAACACTCAGCAAAGAGTTGGGGTTTACACAAACTTAAACCTTGACTCAAGTCATAAGGCAAGCTGCTAGTCCCCCACTTAACCTTAAAGTTACAGGTGTGTGCCCTCATAATATAATAACAATAATAAAGTGATGCATGACCATGCCATGTACGATAGAATGTAAAGATGTATGCTAAAGCTTTTAAACAAAGCATCGTAAGAAAACAAAAACCAAAAACACATAGCCTAAACAAACAAAAAATCAAGCTTAGTCCAAGGGTCCCCAGTGGAGTCGCCATTCTGTCACACCCCCCACAAAAAATTATAAAATAAAGGCACGACATCGGCTGGCGATTTTCGTTGTGTTCTAAGGATTTGGTTCTTTGGAGTCGCCACCTAGTATTTGGTCACTAGGAACCCTAACTGGTCTTTCAGAGATTCTAAGGCAAGGGACTGGTTGCGTAAAGGGAAGGTACTAGCACCCCTAATACGCCCTACCTAAGGTAAGCTGCTTGGTGTTTGGTTTGCTCCATAGTCTATGGTGTTGGTGTCTTCTAAACCCGTCAATTTATTTTAGATAGAAACCTAAGGAAATTCCATGTGCTATGAAAGTTCGTTTTTTCCTTTAGTATTTCAAAAGTCGGTGACTCGTAAACCGTGGAGAAAAAAAAAAATTAAAATTTTGAAATGTTCTCGATCGCAACCAAAGCTTCTTTCAAACATGTGCGTTGATTTATTACTCCCGATAATATTTTGGATGTTCGTCCTTTTAAGGATTTCTTCATCCAAACATTAGCGGTGAACAATAACCACAACTTCTCCTCCCAAAATAAGATTTTTATAGTTTTTGTAATATTGGCCAATACCCTTTGGAGTTTTACAAACAGGTTGTAAAATCCACAAATGCAAGAAAATGATTTTGTGTTTAAGAAATCCATGCGAAAACACATTTTCAAAACTTCCAATATTTTTTTTTATATATAAAAAGAACATTCAAAACATGTTAGTGTATTGGCCGTATGCATGAAAACAAAACATTTTTTAATAAACATTTTTTTTTATGAAAACCGGGTATTTTAATACCGGATTTGTATCTTTACAATATAAAAAATACAAACCGGTATTGACCCAAAATACAGTAATAAAATTACAGGAAAAATCACAAATTCTTTGAAATAATTTTTTTTTTGAAGAATTTTTATTTTTTATTTTTTTTTTTAGGGCTGGACCCAGCGGGGCCCACATGGCTGGGCTGAACCCAGCAGGCCTTATGTGAACAGTGAAATATATATGATGTGAACAGTGAAATAGCATTTCACTGTTCACGTGAATTATATGTGATGTGAACAGTGAATTAACATTTCACTGTTCAAGTGAATTATATTTCACTTCAACAGTGAAATGCAAGGAAATGGTGCATGCACAGCGACGAAGGGGGTGCAAACCTGGTGGCAGAAATGATGTTTGAAGACGATGGCGAACACTCCCAGTGATGCTGGTGGCGGTGGACAGGAAGCCAATGGGGGCTCACGATGGTTCTGACGGTGGCAGTGGTTGGGAAGCTCGATGACAGCAGCTGTTTTCTCTTCTTCTTCCCCTTTACAGAGGCGTTGCTTCTTCTCTTGGTTTCCCTCAGTCAGCAATGTTCTTCCCTCTCTATGGCAGCTTTGTGGAGGCGCTGGTAGTGGTGGCGGGGAGTGACTTGGACGGTGGTCGGTGACTGTGGAGTGCGGTGTTCAGCCCTTCTTCCTTTTCTTCTCTGCGTTCCTCTTCAGCTATGTTTCTCCTCTGCTTCCCTTTTTTCCTTCTGCTCCCAACTGTGTTGTTGTCGACTAGGAAGATAGTGGTAGCTGGCGTGATGGCTTTGTTCTTCTTCTTCTCGCAGCAGAGGCGCGGGTTGCTGCCTTTTCTTCAATGATGCTGCTACGTCTGGGGAGAAGATGATGCAACCACCGTGTGTGACGTTTTAGTGGCTTCTTGAGGTGGAGATGTCGGTGAGAAAACGAGTGATGATGGTGGTGGTTGATGAGGGCCAACGGCGGAGAGGGGGAAAGAGAAAAAGAGGCTGGTTGCAGGAAAACTGGGCAGTAATGGCTGATTTTCGTCCGACTTTGTGTGTTCTTTTCTCCCCCCCTAGGTCTTCAAAAGAGATTCTATTTATAGGAAGTGGAAGAGGGAAATCTTGTATACGTTGGGGAAAAATTTCAGCCCTTGATTCAGCTGGGAAGCATCTCAATCGTTGGCTCAAAGTGTGCACCTCGAGCTGCCAAATTTGGCAGCTCAAGGCTGTGAACTGCCCGAGGTGGCCACTTCGAGCCACTCAACGGAGCCGTTTCTAACTTTTTCGACCGACCGGACCATTCTCCGGGATAAAGGGTTGCATGTGAACATGTTGGTGTAAGGTTTGTCGGATTTGGAGGCCACACGAGCCGGAAAACTCGCCTGGAAAGCAGCCACTCAGGCAGCGTTTTTGAGGAAGAAAGTGAACAGTAAATTAAGGCACATTTTCCAAATTGGTCCCTGGTTTTCGGATTTTCTCAATTAAATCCCTAATTGGCCCTTAAACTTCAATATTTATGCAATTAAGCCCCTGATTTGACTTAATAAATTCCTAAAAATCATAATTTGGCCCCAGAACTTTAATTTCTTCTAATTAAAGCCCAAATTGACTTAAAAATCAATTTTTTCTTTGCAATCAAATTCAAATAAAATCCAATTAAGTCCATAAACATCCAAATTTGGGCTTCTCCTCAAAATTCAAAATTTCCTTCTCAATAGGGCTCTCATCCTTCAAGAAAATACTGTCAAAAATCCAATCTTTGTATCTTTATACTCCTTGACCAGTTTTCTAACCATTTTCTGAGTGCTTCTGCCTTCCGTTATTTTTCTAGCCTCTTTTGGCTATTTATTTTATTTATTTTTGTGGGGACCCAAAAATGGGTTACAACACTCCGCAATCCTTGGGGTGAATCTAGATACATCCATGAACGATCATCCATGACTTCTATCGAACCTCTATAAAAAGGACCCATTAATTAAGCAACCTCTTAATTATTTCAAAACACAACATGTAATTCGGTAATTCTACAAATTAAGTTTAACAATTTTCAAACAAATACAATCTTACAAAATCTAAAACAAACCATAACAAGTATAAAATTATACATTCATATACTACAAGTTTGTTTGAGAAATAACAATAAAACATGCACATCTACTAAAAAAAAATACATATACTAAAAAAACAATAAAATTAACATTTAAATGTTAAAATTTTAAAAGATAGAATTACTTACAAAAAATGATAAAATCCGTCGGTAAATCAGAACACGGATGTTGTGACCATAAAACAAATACAACTTGTTGTGCTGAGATGAGAAAGATTTTTGTTTTGGGGTGAGGGGGGGCTGGTTATTTTGCAGATGGGGAGGGTTAGGATTAGGAAGAAGAAGGAGAAATGGGGGAGGAGAGTGTCGGCAGAGTGGCCATATATTCACTTTTGCTGACGGAATTACCGACGGTTTTTTATTCCGTCGGTTAAATCCGTCGGCAAAAAACCGTCGGTAATTCTGACGGGCAATCGACACGTCACCGCACGGACCTGCTATTCAAATCCCTCGGTGATTCCGTCGGTATTTTTAACGGTGCACCGGTCACGTCACCGGTACGGATCTGGCATTTCAAATCCGTCGGTGATTCCGTCGGTATTGTTCGACGGTGAACAGGTCCCATCACGCGTACGGGCCCCAGTTTTTAATTCCGTCGGTGATTCCGTCGGAAAAATCACCCGCCAAAACCCTCGCGCCACCGCCCGCCCTTTTTTCATTAATTCTGAATTTTCGATCGGTAATTCGGTCGGTAATTACCGACGGCCTATTTCTGTCGGTAATTACCGACCTAATTACCGACGAATATTTTCCGTCGGTGATTTCGGCCGAAAATTACCGACAGAAAAAATTCCGTCGGTATGTTCGTTGGTATTTAGCGAATTTCTGGTAGAGTTACGGGTTGCTGATTTTCTTAAATTAATTCATTCTTGTAGTGTTAAAAATAATTAAATAGTTATTTGACAAATCTTGATCATGTTTAATTTAGTAATATTTTGTTTTTTTTTTAAATACTTCTCTTTCTTATCAGTCTTTCAATTTATATACTTTAATTTAGTAATATATTTTTTTAAACACTTCTCTTTCTATCAATCTTTCAATTTATATACTTTGATTTTTTATTTTTTTCTATTTTAAATAAAAAATTGATAAAATTATAGTATGAAATATATAAAAATTATAAGTTATAAATCCAATTAAAAATATAGAGATTAAATGTTTAGTTTATAAAACCATTAGGACTAAGTTATCATTAACCCAAAATATAAAGAAATTTATTCAGACGTTCAATTGCAACTTGCATGTCGGAGATAATATCTACGAATTCTCTAATAGAGAAAGACTTTTATGTCATCAATTTCATACAAAAAAAAAAAACATCAATTCGCACAATCACAAATAACTAGTTTTTTAACATCAAAACACAATTTACATAAACAACATAACGAGCTCATCTATGTCTACTATTTAGGTAGAGCTCTAGCATATTAATCCCATTGATCCTCGCAAAACCAAACATTAATTTCACACTTATATCACTATAAATTGGTATACCAACATAACGAGCTGGACTAACCCTGATTTGCAACGTCCTCCAAATAATTTTAACTTCTATTTTAAACATATTTCAGCCAAGTCGATAACATAACATTCTTGATAATTCATTAAGGGGCATGTTTTGATGTAGTAGTTAGGAATTCATGGCTTCCTCTATTATAAAGTTGATACAATTGTCAGTATTGACAATGATATTACCATAAAAGTTTAATATTTTTTAAATTATAAATATTCTTTCAAACAACACAACAAAATACAATTATAATTTATTAATATCTTAAGGTTAATCAAAGTGCATCAATTATCAACTAAAAAATATAATAAAAAAAAAGAAAAAGATAAGTGATGTAGAGAGAGATGCGTGTGGTGAGGGGGAGGGAGTTAGTTTTGAGAGCTTAAAATTCAAAATGAGTGGAGGCTAGTTTTTTAATTATTTTTGTAGCCGTGTTACTTTACCCTTTATTTTAATTTGTAAAAAAACAAAAAATCTCCAATAATTGAACTTTAGTTTTCGTATAATGACCGGCTGTAATTTGGTCAAAAAAGAATTAAAGAAAAACAGCCTTTTTCCTCGACGTTTTGAATTTGGAGCAGCGAAAGATCGTGTTCATGAGCTCATAATTGAGTTGAAGAGGAGAAATTTGAGGAGAAGGATCGATGATTAAATTGTTGGATTCAAGTGCAAGGGAAACATAATGGAAATGAGAAATTGAGCGAGGGATAATGAATAAAAAATAAAGTAGTTCGTAGACTTAGCTTTCTTGACTCAAAACTCAGCAAGACCACAGATTATATGTATGCAAAATAAGGCAGCACTAATGACTTTGCCTATTATATCTATATTTTCATTATCCAAAAGTCTTCATTGACTAGGAATGGGAACACCACTGTATTGATTTACATCATAGTTAATTGGTGTTTCTTATTATGAAGAAAATTAACTAATCATATTAAAAATAATTATATAGTCATTTGACAAGTGTTGATTAGAGTACAAATAATCTAGAATAATTATGTCATAAATACGATTAAAATTATAGAGATTTAATGTATAGTTTTGCAAAACTAGGTACTAGCTAGGATTAAGTTATAATTAAGTCAAATAAAAAAGAAATTTATGCAAAGGCTCTGGTCCGCAATGCATCAAAATAATATTTTTGACATCAGCGCATCAAAATAATCTAAAAACATAAAAAAAATATTAATTTACAGCAAAGAAAAAATAAAAATAATTTAAATTTTTTTAAAAATAATTTTTAAACATAAAAACAAATAGTACCTCAAGGATAAAGAAGTGATTCTTAGGAACCGTTGATAGAAAACTGTATAAAAGTGATTACAATTACAGAGAAACAAAATATTGAGATTTCAGAAGAAAGAGTGAATTAAAAGAGAAGAAGGAGGAGTGAGAAATGGTGGATTGGTATTTTAGAAGAATTAAATGCATTAATCGAGATGAAGTCTCGTGTTTGGATGATACGAGGATGCAAAACCCGTATTGGTCTGGTGTATTTAGAGAAATTGACATGGATGAATCTAATCAAATTAGAATTTGAAGATAATGGAAGACATAATTTAGAAAAGAGTCTAAAATAAGAACAATAATCATCATATTTTATTACTAATAATTTACTCTACATTGTTTAAAAGGATTACAATCCTTTTTAAACAACGTATTCATGTAGTAGAATACATTAGATGTTTTAAGACAATATAACTCTTAATATTAATATTGTATTCATGTAGTCTAAATGCATATATATAGTTAGTTAACATTTATTACTTTTTAGTAATGAATTTGTTTATCTTTCAAATTGTTTTAATAATATTTTTATGTTGACTTATTAATTTATATTATGAGACTTGAATATATTGGTAAATATAAGTATTGAGATATTATTTGATGAATGAGATGTGATCCAGGATGATTGGATCAAGATGAAAGTTGGAATGACATATAATAGAAGTGTTGTCGATAATTTGATACTAACAAAAATAAAAGAAACTCTACCGAATTTTTTTTTATAAAAAAATATCATAATCTTAAACATATTATTCAATACTTGACATTAATAAAAAAATATTTGAGATTTCATGATATTTATAATTGAGGATGTTACATTATGACTTCCTCTATTATAAGTGATACAATTATCAATATTGACAATGATACTACTATGAAAGCATAATATTTTTAAATTATAGATATTTTATCAAATAACTCAATAAAATAAAAATTTTAATTTATTAATATCTTTAAGTTAATCAAAATGCATGAATTATTAACTAAAATATAACAAAAAGGAGAAAAAAGATGGGTGATGTAGAGAGATGAGTGTTTTAGAGCAATTTGGGGTGTTTTTAAGGGTGAGAAGAGAAAGTACGAGAACTTGAAAATAAGTTGCAGATGATATTTGTGATATGTGAAAGTGTGTTAGTTTTTTTATTTATTTTTTTCAACTGTGTTACTTTATCTTTTTTTTAACTGTTTTAAAAAACAAAAAAATCTCCAATAATAGAACTCTAGTTTTCGTATAATGACCGGCTGTAATTTAGTCAACATGATATAAAGAAAAACAGCATTTTCCTCGACGTTTGAATTGGAGCAGCGAAAGACTTTGAAATTAATAATTTCCTGAACCAAAACTTGTCTCCTGGGAGAAGCATGAAACAAGTTTCCTTAGCTGGGCGACCCACCAAATTTCAAATACAAGACTATCAAGTTTCCTTAGCTGGTCCCTTCGTTGACTATCAAGAGTGAGGGAGTGTTGGAAACGCGGCAATATTAATTCATTAATGGAAATTAAACATGGATAAGTTGTAGATGGAAAAAAAATTCAAAATGAGTTGGAGATGGTATTGCGACTCGTGAAAATATATTAGTTTTTTAATTATATTACTTTACTTTTTTATTATATTAAAAACTAAAAACACTCCAATAATTGAACTTTAGTTTTCGTATAATAACAGGCTGTAATTTGGTCAAAAAGATATAAAGAAAAACAGCCTTTTCCTCGACGTTTGAATTGGAGCAGAGAAAATTTAAGGAGAAGGATCGACGGTTAAATTGTTGGATTAAAGTGCAAGGGAAACAAAATGGAAATGAGAAATTGAGTGAGGTATAATAAATAAAAAATAAATTAGCACGTAAACCTAGCTTTTTTTTATTATATTAAAAACTAAAAACACTCAAATAATTAAACATAATATGAATAATAAAAAATAAAGTAAAAATAAAATTGTGCAAAATAATGTCCCACTAATTAACTGCTGTGTCTAGACGGATGGAAACCAAGTCAAGTAAAAATTACGCCAAGCAATGGAGATCTAATGACTTTGCACAATTAAATATTACGTAAGTGATGTAACCTCCATCAAAATATAGAAATTCTAGAGTTTAGTATTGACGGTTCAATCATAGTAGGGCTAAATCAACTCACATGAAAAGCCCAGTGATATATGGACCTAAAAAAAAAAAAAAAAAAGCCTACGCACACAAAAACTCAAAAGAAGTCAAACTAGGAAAGTATAGCAAAATGCTTTCCCATCTTCGCTCTAGGAGAACTGTGCAATATTACAAGTCTTTTTAATACTCTATATTATCCTTTGTCTTTAATATAATATGGAGTATTCTATTTTGATAAAATCAAGTTTATTGAAACAATATCACTTTGAGATTGTTGGAAATCAAACTCTCTTTTCCCCCCTATATATCCAGGATAAGTTTACAAGATTTGTGATTAGATAAGTGCATCAGATTAGATTCCATGCAAGCACTTGGGCATTGGCAATAATAGCCACTAATTACTATCAGTCCTATGAGAAAATAGAAGATATATAGCTAGGAATATCCTCTATTAAAAGGAGCCTAGCAGGATCAAACCTTATATTTCAATGCCAGATAGGTAATGCCATGTCTATTCTTCCTTGTATATGTTCATAAACAAGAGGGTTCATAAGCCTAAAAAAAAGAACCGTTAAAAGAAGAAGGAAAAGGAGAGCAGACAAATAATTGCAGCCATATCACCTGGTTTGGGCAAGAAAGACTTGTTAGCCTAAAAAAAACCTCTCCAAAAAACCATGGCCATCCAACATCAACATGAACATCCCTCAAACAACCAAAACACCCAAATCCATCCACCTCCACGTCCCCTGTCCCACACACACCACCCTCAACCACATAAGTTCTACTTGGAGAGATATCCAAGTTACCTTTCCTATCATGATCTTCGAGCTCGTCTTCTCCAAATTGGATCTGTTCAAAGCCTTTTTATGGCAAGAAAACCAAACAAAGCTGGAAGGCGATTTGGGTTTTGTACCCTTTTCTCTAAAGACTCAACTGATGATATACTACGCAGCTTAAATAATATTTGGTTTGACTCTTACAAGTTGCGGGTCAACTTAGCAAGATTTGAAACAAGACACACACAAGGCAAAATCCCACAAAATCCCCTTAAACCTGTAGCTAGACTGAAAAGCCCACCTTTTAGAACAAGAGATCACCGAACCTATGCAACAGTTCTGCAAACTATGGATACCCCGCACCATCTAATGTCTGCGCAAGAAACTTGTCTTCCTCAAAAGCCGCCTGAACTTGATTCGATGAAAGAAACTGTCATTTACTCTCCAAAACCACAAGACATATCATGGAGGAACAATTGTTTGCTTGCATCCATATCTGCAGGTGTAGACTATGGAAAGATTCAAGATGACCTTATTAGTTGTGACATTCAATCAACCGGAATGAGGTTTCTTGGTGCTTCACAGGTTCTGATCCTATTTGAAGATCATCCCTCCATGATGCAAGCTTTTGAGGCTGACTTGCCTTATTGGGACAAATATTTTGATGATACAAGGCCATGGCTTTCTACGGATTGTGCCATTGATAGGTTAGCATGGATCTCCATACAAGGATTGCCAATAGTTGGATGGAACAGAAACTGTCTAGCAACTCTTCTCAGATCTACAGGAGATATTATTGGCTTTGACCGTTTAGGCCTCAGACGCTCAGCCCTTGTATCTTTACGCTTACTGCTTAGTACAAGAAGTGATGAAGATATAAGGAAGACAATCATCTTGCACATTGATGGGGAAGAATATACCATTCATATTGACGAAATCGACAGTCTTCACTATCCCATGGCTGAGTCAATTTGCTACTCCATGGACACCTTCCATAGTAACTTAGTTTTGGAAGATGGGTCCACAACCGGTGGCTATGAATCTAGTTCGGATGGAACTATAGCAAATTTTTCAGTTGAAACTACTCATGACGTGGGGCTTGATACGGGGGACAAAATGAAATCTTTTTCAAATTGTGAAGAGGCGGCAACTGATAAACCACATCTAGTTGATGATACAGCTTATAGGGAGGCTTCCTATTCGGCTCCAACTAGGCTCCAAGACAACAGCTCTCTTGTCATCATAAATGCACTGCAACAACTAGGGGGGCAAGTCCACTTCCCAACAATGTCTACAGATCTTTTCCCCGAAATTTTGGGATATACTCAAAACTTAAATCATCACGTCAGCACCACTAGCAACTATGTTGCCGATGTTAGCAAGGTGCAAGACTCTAATGTTCAAGCTCATCATTCGGTGGACCTTGGTCTTGTTACTTCGGGCCACCCCCTTATGGTAGAAGCCCAGCTTAGTTTGGGTACTTACTGTTCTGACTCCCTTGATAGTACCTTCTCATTTTCTTGCTCCAATTATGACTTGGCCCATGAGCCAATTCAAGATACATGGCCCCAAACGGATGAACCAAGCCAACCCCTAAAGTTGGGTTCTACTATGTATACCAACTCTAGAGATCTTACTCAACAGGACAACAGTTAAGTGAAATTTTAATCAAGACGAAGAAAGACAAAACTTTTAACAATTCATGGGACTTTACAAAGACACGCGGATGACATAGAAGAATCTACAGATGACTCAGATGTTCACATGGGGAATAGACGCCATTTTCAAAATGTTGGGGATTCTCATAAACATCTTTGTATAACAGGATCTATGCAATTAGGAGATGAAGAAGCTATTGTGAGTTCAGAAGATCGAGAAGTTCAGGGTATGGTCCAGATTGGGGAAGCTTTGCTTATTGGGGACAATTCCAACCTTTATGCTTTTGAAGGAGATATTCGAAAACAGCTTCAACAAGAGGAGGTTGACTGGAGGGCTGTCCAGTAAGTCCTTTGTTTCCTCTGCTTTGGTTAGGATTTTTTCTATTTTCTTTATGAAGGTTCTCTCTTGGAACTTATGTGGTCTGGGTAGGGCTGGAAAATTGCGGGCTGTGGGTAGGCTTATTGATATTCATAATATTGAAGTGTGCTTTCTTCTAGAAACTAAAATTAAGACTTGCACAGACTCTCTCATTTTTCGTGTTTGGAATAATAGCAATGTTAATTGGGCTTGTAACGAGGCTGAAGGTAGTAGAGGGGGTATGATTGCTCTTTGGGATGATACTAAATTTCAGGTTTCATCTGTTGAATATGGTTACGGGTGGATTGGTCTATACGGTCAGCATATGCAAAGTGGTTTTATCTGTGCTATTGTTGGTGTTTATGCCCCTTGTTCTATGTCAGAAAAAAGGGATCTTTGGAAGAACTTGTGTATCCTTAGACATGCCTTCCCTATTCCGTGGTTGATGGTGGGAGATTTTAATGAGACTTTGAATCAGATTGATAGAAGCAGTGGCTATCTTCATATCAAGGGCTCTTCAGCTTTTAGGAATTTTCTGGATTCTTGTCACCTTATTGAGTATCAACTGGCTGGAGGTTACTTGGTTCAAGAATTGCTTGATGAGCAAACTAGACCGTGCTTTCTCAGATGAATCCTTTCTTCTACAATTCTCAAATGTAATGCTCCATCGATTACCCAGAGAAATGTCAGACCATTGCCCCTTGCTTGTGTCTGATTCCCTCCTAGAGAACGTTTATCGGCCTTTTAAATTTTTGGACTGTTGGCTTCAATTTCCTAACTTCAAAAACATTATTAGAGGCTTTTGGTTTGATGGGTGTACAACATTCCCAGAACGTTTCAGATTTATTAAGAAACTTAGCTTTGTAGCAGCTCAACTTCGGCGATGGAACAAAGATGATTTTGGTGATCAGGAGTACAAGCTTCAAGTTGTGATTTTCCAAATTGATGATCTAGAGAGAAAACAGGAGGCTGATCCTCTTTGTCCCTTAGATCACCTCAAGCTTCAATCTCTTATAAAGGATAAATGGACCTACAGTAATAGAGTTGAATGCAAGTGGAGGCAGAGATCTAGACAGTTATGGTGCAAGCTAGGGGACCGTAATACCAGGTTTTTCCATTTGATAGCTAACTTCAGAAGAGCCAAATCTCATATTATGATGATCAATCATAAGGGGGCTGAACTCCGGTCATTACCAGAAATCAAATCTGCAGCTGTTGATTATTTTTATAATCTGTATAGAGCTCCAATTAGGAAGAAAGCAGAGATGGGTCCTGTAGGTTTTAAAAGGTTAAATTCAAAGTTGTCTTTTTGGCTAGAGCAAGATGTGACATTGGATGAAATTAAAAGATGTGTGTGGGATTGTGATGGTTCTAAGAGTCCTGGTCCAGATGGTTTCAATTTTAAATTCTATAAACTCGCTTGGGATTTTATTGCAGAAGACTTATTGGACCTGATCACTGAATTTTTTAGAACAGGGTCTATGCTGAAAGGGGTATATCACTTTGGTGCCGAAAAGAAAGGTTACTATGGAATTCAAAGAGTATCGCCCCATTAGTTTGATCCATGGTATTTACAAGATTATTGCGAAGATTTTGTCCAGCAGATTAAAGGAAGTAATAAGCAGCTTGATTAGTGACAATCAGACTACTTTTATAGCAGACAGATAAATTGTTGATGGTTTTGTGGTAGCTAATGAAGTGGTTTATGATCTAAAAAGAAGTCGAAGATCGGGTCTCATCTTCAAGGTTGATTTCCAAAAAGCTTTTGATTCAGTTCTATGGGATTACATTGATGAGGTGATGACTTACATGGGTTTTGGTGCTAAATGGAGAGGGTGGATTTCCTCCTGCTTGTCTACTAGTCAGGTTTCAGTCTTAGTCAATGGCTCTCTTTCCCCAGAGTTCAAAGTGGGGCGAGGTATTAGGCAAGGTGATCCCCTATCTCCCTTTCTTTTTAATATTGCTGCTGAAGGTCTATCTGTTCTCTTTCAATGTGCGGCAACCTCAGACATCTTTCAGGGTATTGATTTTGGCTCTAATAACTTCTTAAGTCACCTTCAATATGCAGATGACACTCTTGTCTTTATGCCAGCTAGTTTGCATGCCCTCCAGTCAGTTAAAAGAGTCTTAAGGTGGTTTGCTCTATGCTCAGGCTTGCACATTAATTTTTTTAAGAGTTCTCTTATAGGAATCAATGTTGATGACTCTTGCTTGGATGAGTTTGCAAAATCAGTTTACTGCAGGCATGATTATCTTCCATGTAATTACCTGGGAATGCCTTTGGGGTCTAACCCTAGAAGGATTTCAACATGGAAACCCGTCATTGATAAGTTTCGAAAGAAACTCACTTCGTGGAAAGGGAGAATGTTAAGCATAGCCGGTCGCATTTGCCTTATCAAAAGTGTGTTGAACTCCCTTCCTTTGTACTTCATGTCCATCTTCCTTATGCCAAAAGGTGTGTGTCGCTTACTTACTTCCATCCAACGCAAATTCTTATGGTCGGGAACTGTAAAAATGAGAAAAAATTGCAAAGTCCAATGGAGCGTGGTTGTTAGAGATAAGGATAGGGGTGGCCTTGGGATTGGGTCATTGATAGCCAAGAATAAAACAATGCTTTTCAAGCGGATTTGGAGGCTCTCTCTTCCTGGTAATGAGCTGTGGAAGAAGATGATATTCAACAAATTCAAGCTGGTGATTGAAAATGGTTTCCCTATTTTTAGTAGAAGATTGTCTTGTATCTGGAGGGATATAACATCCCTTATGACCTCAACAGACTCTGTCTCTTCAGCTGTAGCCAATAATTGCAGATTTGTAGTGGGAAATGGCTCTCTGACTCGATTCTGGTCTGATGTTTGGTTTGATAGCTCTCCATTGAAAGTCATCTACCCACGACTCTACATTCTTACCACTAAACCGAATGCCACAATTGCTGACATGGGAATTTGGGAGCAAGGAGAATGGAAGTGGGAGTTAGCTTGGAGGAGACAATTGTTCCTCTTTGAAACTAAGCAGGTCGTCTACCTTCTCTCATCTCTAGAAAGCTTTCGAATAAAGGCAACAACTTTAGATAAAAAAAGTCTGGTCCTCTTCAACAGATGAAGGGTATACAGTTAAAACTTGTTCTTTACTTATTGACAGGATTGTGAATCCAGGGCTTAGAACTTTCAAGGCTTCGATATGGAAAAAAGGGGTCCCTCCTAATGTTCAATCTTTTCTTTGGCTAGCTGTTCAGAATAGACTGTGCACTAAGGATTTCTTACTTTGCCGTAATATAATCCCAGTTGATCAAGCCTTTTATATCTTTTGTGAAAATGAGATTGAGACTTCAAATCATCTTCTCCTCCATTGTAGACCAGTGTGGAAATTATGGATGAAATTCTTGGATTGGTGGGGTATTAGTGGTTGCCTTCCCTGCTGTGTGGATGATCTTTTACATCAATGGCCCAACCTAGTGTTCAGAAAATTCCAGCGTAAGGCTTGGTCTATGCTTTCTTGTTGTGTTAGCTGGAGTATATGGCTTATGAGGAACAAGGTAATCTTCAATGATGGAACTGCGACCTTCGAAGATATTTTCTCCTTAATTCTTTATCGCCTCTCAAATTGGCTCAAGTCTGCAAATAAGTTCTTCATGGCTACTGGCACTACTTTAATTATGGGACCTGAAGGTATTATAGATTGGTTTAACACCAAATAAAGGCTTTAAGCATGGCGTATCAGCTTCTTCATTCCTAATGTCCTTTTTCGGTTATGTATCTGTTGACTTTCTTTTCCTTTCTTTTTGTGTTTGCTTTTTGTTATTGTGATTCTCTTTTTTTTTTTTTTTTTTCATGTATCTTGTTTTTGGCTACCTTCTGGTTAGCCCTTTCAATATATCGACTTATTCCAAAAAAATTCTCACATTGCTCGATGCTTGAATTCACATGAGAGATGCATTTTTAATGTTTAGTGTTTAATGTTTAGAATCCACATGAGATGATGTGCTTAATGTTTAGAAAAAGATTGGTACGTACGAGAATACCATAAATATTAAACTTAAGAAGAAAAAAGAGATAAAACGAAAGTTAATGCTTGACCGTAATGTAAAGAACTTAGAAATTGCAATAGATTATGCTTTTTTTTTTTTGATTTTTAAAAGAGTGTTTAACTTTAAAAATGTTTTTTTTTAATATATAGTTTTGGTGTGTTGGTGTTAAAAAAATTAAAAAATATTTTAATATTTTTTCAAGTAAAAAATGCTTTTGAAAATTATCTTGTACAATACTAAACACACATTTAATATAAATGTGTTTGGTCATGCAATGCAAGTGTTTTTATAAAAATGTATTTTGATTAAAAAAATATTGTTTTTTTTTTTACATATTTTCAGTGTTTTGTATATTAAAATTATCAAAAAAGCTCATGAAAAATATTAAGCTGATGATGTTTTCCCCATTTAAACATATTTTGAAAAGTATTTTTAAAAACAATGTAAACGCAATATTAATTATTGTAGTGTCTTCAAACTTGCCATTTGTTTTCTAGACTGTCTATACTTTGTTGGCTGCTACCAAGCAACAAATACTCAGTTTCTAATGTCAACTGAATATATGAAAATATCCATCGTATGGAGTCGATTTGAGTCTCTGCTATATCATAAACTAATGGCACATGATTAGTTCCATTTATGTGAGTCCACCTTTTTTGAAAATGATACTATGTGAACGCTGATGGCTACTATGTTCAGTATTAGCCTCTTGCGTGACTGACTGGGAAAGGTTCATAGTTGGAAGGAATTAAATTTGAAGACTTGGCCTTGAACCAATATGATTGCTATAACTGGAAAATATAGATATTAGTTCTTTCTATGCCTGATGAAATTTGGATTCGAAAACCAACTTTTCAATTATGAAACCTTCTGGGTGCAATTGAATATGGCTATCCTCTAAACACTATTGAATATGGCCATGTTCTCATGTTGAAAATGTAATTGATTGGGATAGAGGCTTTAAAATTTATGGTCGGTTTAATGGTTTATCAATATGCTGCAATTGTGTATTTTTATTTTTGAATCAATTGGAGGATTGGAATCTATCAAGCAAGCTTTGTATGAACTGGTGATTCTTCCTCTGCGGAAATCTGAGCTCTTCTCACACGGGAAACGAGTTGAGTTTCTGAGTCTTACCAAACAAAAAGGGGTATTGTTATATGGACCTCCAGGCACAGGGAAGACCATGCTTGCAAAAGCTATTGTCAGAGACTCTGGAGCTGTTTTTATAAATGTGAGGATCTCTAATCTGATGAGCAAGTGGTTTGACGATGCACAAAAGTGGTTTGACGATGCACAAAAGCTCGGTGAGTATAGCTCGGTGAGTATAAATGCGCCTAAATCTTCTTTCAACAAAAAGAAGAATGTGTTGAAAGTTAAATCTTTTGCAGCTCATATACCTAATGGAGCACTCAACCTTTTTGCAATGAAGGTAACCAACACCCAAAACAACACACCTCTACAAGACACCACACCATCCCCTGCTATTAAGTCATCCGACATTGGAAAGAACCATAACTATGCCTCCACGGATGATGAAACCAGTGTCATGCATCACCATTTACCACCCCTGTTGAACCCTCAAAGCAACCCACAAACATTTTCAGACGCAACCATTGAAAACACAAACGAGAAAAGCAGCAAAACAAGAAAACTGAAGTTGTTGCAAGCCAGTGGTAGTGTTGCTAACACTATGGAGGATTGTGATTCTTCTGACTCCTTAAACTCAGGAATCCAACAAGGAAATGTTCGGTTTCAGATCACTTGTACGAAGCATCAAGACAATGGGTTTGACAGTGAAAAGGAGACTCAAGAAATGATACAAGATGTTGTGGCTCTAGGTTTGGGAAACCCGCAAGAACTAAAAGGGTTCAAAGAAGGAATAATGAGAAATATTGATAGAGAAGTTGATGAGTGGACATCAGTTAACCAGTTGTAAGTTCTTTATCCTGATAAGTCTAGCCTGCCTTGGTCTTTTGCTCTTTTTATGAATATCTTTGCTTGGAACAGCTGTGGTTTAGGCATGTCACACAAGAAAAATTCAATCCGGAATAGGCTTATAAAAAAATAATATTGGCATCTGTTTTCTTTTAGAAACAAAGAAAAACAACTGTTGTGACTCCTTCATTAGAAATCTGTGGAATATTGCAACTGTCAAATGGGCTTTTCTAGAATCTATAGGGAAATCAGGAGGGATTATAGCAATGTGGGATAGCTCTGTCTTTGAAGTTAGCTCGGTAGAATTTGGGGGGCAGTGGATCAGCCTATGCGGCACGCATATTCCCTCTTCCTTTACTTGTATGATAATTGGTGTATATGCTGCATCTTCAGTGAAGGACCGTGCTAATATGTGGGAAGAAATCACCACTCTTAAGTTTGCTTTCGAACTGCCATTGGTGGTGCTAGGCGACTTCAACGAAACTTTACACGCTCATGAGAGAAGTAGTGGTCACCTCAATTCTTCAGGTTCAACTTCATTCCGCAAATTCATATCAGACTGTGAACTGGTTGAATTCAATTTGCAAGGGCATCGGTTCACTTGGTTTAGGGGTGGTTCTATGAGCCGCATTGACAGAGCTTTCGCTTCCCCGGACTTTCATCTACAGTTCCCGTCTCTATCTCTCTGCCGCTACCCTAGAGGGCTGTCCGATCACTGTCAGCTGATTCTCCAAAGCCCGGAGGTAGACTGGGGGTGGAAGCCGTTTCGTTTCATAAATTGCTGGCTGTCGCACCCTTCTTTCTTAACAGATTTTGAGGCCCTCTGGTCTGAAAGCTGCAAGGAATTTCCAGGTGAGTTTAGTTTGATTAAGAAGTTGGGGAACATGGGAAAAAAGCTGAGACAATGGAATAAATCCACTTTCGGGGATCAAAATTTAAAACTTGCAGACATCCAGAACTCCATCACAACGCTTGAGAACTTAAGCGAAGTGCGTCTCTTATCGGAGACCGAAAAAACAAAGCTCCAGGGGCTGAATTCTGAGCAATGGGAAGTTAACAGAAGGGTGGAAGATATGTGGAGGCAAAAAATCTCGTCAAAATTGGTGTAAAATGGGGGATAAGAACACTCGTTTTTTCCACATATCAGCAAGTCTAAGGAAGGGCCGCAACTACATTAGTAAGATTGATCATAATGGCAGTCATCTAGTCTCCTCAAATGATATAAAAGAAGGCGCTGTCAACTTCTTTTCATCCTTGTTTCGCAAACCAACATGCAAAAGAATTGAAATGGGAGGTTCGGGGTTCTCTAAAATTTCAGAAGCCAAATCAATTTGGCTAGAAAGACCACCTTCAATGGAAAGAAGTGAAGCAAGCTGTGTGGGACTGTGATGGTTCCAAAGCCCCTGGCCCTGATGGTTTCACCTTTTGTTTCTATAAAAAGGTATGGAATATCATCAGCTCAGAGGTTTTTATGTTGGTTAAAAGTTTTTTCAGAACTGGTAAACTTCCAAAGGGTATCAACTCTTCTTTTGTAACTCTGATTCCGAAATCAAAGGAGCCGAGCAGATTCTCCCATTTTCGTCCGATAAGCCTGATTCACGGGCTATACAAAATAGTGGCAAAGCTACTGTCCACTAGGCTTCGTCATGTCATGACAGATGTGATCAGTGTTAACCAGTCTGCATTTATTGCTGGGCGTCAGATTCTAGATGGGTTCATGATAGCAAATGAGGTTGTCCATGGTGTGCGTAGCAAGAAGAAGCATGGTCTCTTATTGAAGGTAGATTTCCATAAAGCCTTTGACTCAATTTTATGGGAACATATTGACACAAGTATGGGATACATGGGTTTTGGCTCACACTGGAGGAAGCTGATATTCGAATGCTTATCCACTTCAAAATTAGCCATCTTGATAAACGGTTCTCCTAGTAGAGAATTTAGTTTGGAGAGGGGTCTCAGGCAAGGGGACCCACTCTCTCCATTCCTATTTGACATTGCAGTTGAGGGATTGACAGTTTTATTCAATAGGGCATCAGCTTCAGGTTACTTCAAAGGCTTACAGACTACCCCAAGTCATTACTTAACTCATTTGCAATATGCCGACGACTCTCTGATTTTCTTGCCAAATGATTTTCCCTCTCTTCTACATGCCAAGAGGATTCTATGTTGGTTTGAGATCATTTCCGGACTGAAAGTTAACTTCTATAAAAGCTCACTAATAGGTATCAACTTGGACAACGACTACACCTCTAGCCTGGCGAACTCAGTCTTCTGTCGTAGTGATACTTTCCCGGTTAGGTACCTTGGACTACCTCTTGGAGCCAATCCCAGCAGAATCTCTACTTGGAAACCAGTGTTGTCCACTATCAGAGCAAAGCTACTCACATGGAAAGGGAATTTTTTGAGCATGGCGGGAAGGTTATGTCTAATTAAATCAGTCTTGAGCTCTCTTCCTCTGTTTTACATGTCAGTTTTTGCTATGCCAAAGGGTGTTACTAAAGCCATCTCTTCTCTAACCCGGTCTTTCCTTTGGAAAGGAAGCTCAACTTCTCATGGCCTTTTTAAGGTGGCTTGGCATAAGGTAATAAAGGATAAATCTTCTGGTGGTCTCGGGTTGGGATCCATCCACAACAAAAATCTGGCTTTGCTCTTTTAAATGGATATGGAATCTAGACAATGGAGTGGCAGGAGGCTGGCAAGAACACATTCTTCTAAAATACCGACCTCACTTTATAAATGGTATCCCTGAGTTTGCAGGTTCTTTATCTCCAACTTGGCATGGCATTGTTTTCGGCAATCTTCTCAACACAAAACATAGCCAATCTTTTACATGCAAAATGTCGGGTTCAAGGTGGGTGACGGGAGGAACATCCGGTTTTGGACTGACTCTTGGCTCGGCTCTGCAACCAATCTCCAACTCTTATTCCCCAGACTTTATAACCTCTCCTTGCAGCAAAACACCAACCTTGCAGATATATACAATTTGACAGATGCATCTTTAAACCTTTCCTGGAGAAGAACCCTTCGGCCTCGTGAGATCTGCCAAAGGGAGAGCTTGATCGCAGAGGTGCAGCGTGGTCTCCTTTTCTCAGATGGTGCAGACTGCAAGTTATGGAAATTCCACAGCTCTGGCATGTACTCAGCTCAATCAGGTCGCCTCTTCTTTGATAGTCTATCGGTCATTGAAAATAATCACTCCCTTACTCTGCTATGGAATGGTTATGCCCCCCCAAAAGTGGATGTGTTCATTTGGCTTCTTCTTCATGGAGGTTTGAGTACAAGAAGTTTTTTAGCTGAGAGGAGAATCATAAATTATGAGGAATCTCACTGCCCATTCTGCTGCAAGGAAACCGAGACAATTAATCATCTTTTCCATTGGTGTCCTATAACATGGTCTCTTTGGGGTCGTTTCTTGAAATGGTTCGGGTGCTCAGGTTGTCTACACAAAGACCCAAATCAAAATCTGCAGGAATGGTCCGGATTGATTAATGGAAAATTTCAGCGTCGTGCTATTACACTCCTCTGTAAAGGTCTGTATTGGTCAATTTGGATAGCGCGCAACCGCCTAATCTTCGAATCCAAGGCTCCTGATTGGGATATGATTTTTGATCTCACTTTTCACCGTTTGGCTTTCTGGTTGAAGTCCTCAGTTACAAATTTCAGCTATACAGGCTCAGATCTTTTTAGAAATCCTGAATGTATTATGAACTGGACTAACTAATTAAGTCCCTCATCACTTTGGTCTTTTCTTTCTTCATATTCCCATTGTATTCTATCTTTCGTTCAGCCCCACTTACTTGATAGGGCTGCTTATTTAATATATAATTATCTCGTTTACTATCAAAAAAAAAAGTATAGATCGCATTTGAAGTGCCTCTCTTGTGCTTGAGCTTTGTCTTGCATTAGCAAAACAATGATGGTTTAAAATCATTGCATTGTTATTCTAAAACTTGCTGTCACCCACCGATTATGTTGAGTGAAATTTAGTTTCACTCTGATAATGAAAGCAAGGTAGTACTTTGTGAACATTCCTAACTTGTCCTTACTGAAGGATCTTTATTAGCAGCAAGATTTTGTTGGATGCTCTATTAACTTTACAAGAATTGCTTCAATCCATTCATAACTCTATAACTTTCAAAATACTCCCAAAAACAGAAATTTATTTAAGTGATTTTATAGTTAACACAAACTTGTTACATGCATGAATTCTTTTTCATAGAAGTATTATGTAAACTACAAAAAAATAAAATTATCCAATACTATGAATTTGCCACCCTATTGTTGATCCACTTGATATCTTGTTTGTACTGCAAAATTAGAAAGGTAAGACTGATCAAATGAAATAGTAAAGAAAAGATAGCCTAACATAAACTGTGAACATACAATTTGAAAACTCAAATGCTTGCAAAACTTACTTGAAAATATCAATTGCATTATTTAGTTTCTTCTAGCACCATATCTGCCAGCATTCTTCTTTGTTTTTTTGCTCGGGAGATTCCATTTATCTTCAACCATCCTAAGAAACCATGAAGGCTTTTTTGTTCTAAACACAACGTATCCCGTTGCAACTCCAAACACAAACCCGCATCCATACCCCATTGTCACAGCTTTCCATCCAAATCCTTCTCCAAACAATGTTGAATCATCTCCTTCATGAAAGCTTGATGGCGGTAATGATAGTGCCTCATCACGGTAGCATTCTTTCAGTACTTGAAATCCACATAAACCCAAGTTTCCTTCAAATGAGCTTGCATCAAAGGTGTTGAATTGCTCTCCACTTGGTATGGGCCCCTCGAGTTGGTTATGTGAAAGGTTTAGGATTGCAAGAAATGTTAGACCCCCCAGCTGCGTTGGAATCCTTCCGGTAAGCAAATTTGAAGATAGATCTAATGATTCCAAATTGGTCAAATTTCCTAATGATGATTGGATATGACCTGCAAGGTAATTATGAGAAAGGTTGAGCTGTTGGAGTGCTTTAAGCTTTCCTATCACTTTTGGAATCTCTCCGGTGAAATTGTTGTTTGACAAATCAAGTACTCTGATAGTACTTCGGATCTTCGTAAACTCAATTTCTACACCTTTCCATGTCATTTCTATGGAATAGACATAGCCAGTGTAATTAGCTGCCCTCATATAAATCATGTTCTGATCCGAGGCCATCATTGCTTCAAGACTATTGAAATACCCGGTTGGCAATGGCCCACTAAAATTGTTGTGAGAGATGTCAAAAATTCGTAATTTAGAGAAGGAATTATATGCAGTCGGACCCTTCACAAAACCTTGGAGTTTATTGGATTTAAGGACAAGAATTTGGAGCTCTGGAAGCGTTTCTAGAAAGTAGGGAAATGTATCCTCAATCTTATTGTTGCCAAGATCAATAACTTCCAACATTGTGCAGTTGATTATAGACGGTGGTATTTTCCCTTCTAATTCATTTCCATTGAGGTTGAGATATTCCAAGATATTATCCTTTGAAAATATTAATGGGACAGTGCCTTGAAGATTGTTCATACCTAGATGCAATACTGAGAGCATGTTGCTGAAGTTCCCAAAACATTGTGGCATAGAACCACTCAAGCTGTTGTTGGACAAGTCCAGGACCAGAAGGAATCTCAGCTTGCAAATAGAAGAAGAAATCTCACCTATCAATTTACTATTGGACGCAAGAATAAGGGCTTCCAAGTTCTTTAGTTTGAAAATCGAACTTGGGATTGGACCATGCAAGTGGTTATTGCTCAAATCAAGGTAAGTCAATGAATCGTGTTGGAGTTCACTTATATTGCCTATGAGATTATTGTTATGAAGGTCAAGATATTGTAAAGAAGGAAGATCAAGCAAAAAGGATGGTATTGTTCCATTAAACAAGTTATTGGATAAATATAGATATTGTAGATTTGAAAGGGTATTTAATTGAGAATGGATAGGGCCTACTAGTTGATTATTTGATAAGCTTAAATATGAAAGATTGACTAGGCTACCTAAAGAATCTGGAACTTGACCCATCAATTTATTGGAAGAGAGATACAAGTAACGAAGTTGTACAAGGTTTCCAAGTGATGATGGGATCTGACTGCTAAAATTGTTATTTGAAAAGTCTAAAGAGATGAGCTGTGTGAGATTACTGAGAAGGACTAGATCTGACCCTATAATGTTACAATTACGAAGAGACATATATTCTAATGACTTTAGATTACTAATTAAGTTGTTTTCTAAATAAACTGAAATTCTTGTATTAGAAAGATCCAACAGAGAGAGGACATTACTCAAATTGGACGAAGGAAAAGAGCCAGTGAGGCCTTCGTTGTATGACAGATCTAGTGATTCAAGGTTTGGGAGAAGAAAGATGTTACCAGGGAATTTCCCCCGCAATCCACAACCCCAAAGGAAAAGAGATGACAAAGAAGAGGACAAATTCGTCAAGGAATTAGGTGCAACCAAAGACATATTTACAGAACCCAATGCGAGATATCTTAGCTTGGTTAGGTTTTGAACAAGCTTGTCAAAAGAAATTGGTTCTGGACTTAGATAGAAGTTTATAGAGAGATCAAGAGAAACCAACTCACCGAGTTGCTCAAAACCATATGGAATTGGACCAGTAAGATTGTTCCATCCAAGATCCAAGTACTGCAGGTGCTTAAATTTCCCCATTGAGGATGGGAGTTTTCCTTGCAATCCACAGGAATAGAGAATGAGAGATGACAGAGAAGAAGACAGATTCATCAAGGAATCGGGAACAACTAGTGACATGTTTACCCAACTCAGATCGAGTTCTCTAAGCTTGGTTAGGTTTCGAACAAGCTTGTCAAATGAAATCGGTTCTAGACTGAGATAGTCATTGTCAAAGAGATCAAGTGAAACCAACCCACTGAGTTGCTCAAAACCATATGGAATTGGACCAGTAAGATTGTTCCATCCAAGATCCAAGTACTGCAGGTGCTTAAATTTCCCCATTGAGGATGGGAGTTTTCCTTGCAATCCACAGTCATCGAGTTTGAGTGATGACAGAGAAGAAGACAGATTCATCAAGGAATCGGGAACACCTTTTGACATGTTTACCCCACTCAAATCGAGTTCTCTAAGCTTGGTTAGGTTTCGAACAAGATCATCAAAAGAAAGCTTGTCAAAAGAAATTGCTTCTAGACTCACAAGATCATAGTTCCAAGAGAGATCAAGAGAAACCATTTTGGAGAGGTGAGAGATTTCTGACGGGACTTGGCCTGCAAGATCTGAACCACTCAGGTTAAGATGTGTTAGATTGGAGAACTGGCCAAATCGAGAAGAAATATGGGAGGAGTTGAAATCATTGAAGGAGAGGTCGAGCTGTTGAAGATGATGGAGAGAGAAGAGAGAATTATTGGGAAGGAGGGCGCCGTAAAGCATGCTGCAAGAGAGGTCCAGTGCAGTGACATGCCCCGTTTTCAGGTCACAAGTGACCCCATCCCACAAGCAGCAGTCTGTACCCTCTTTCCATGACTCTGTTTTTGGAAAGGGATGTGGACAATTGTACAATAAAGCTGAACTATTTTGAATGGAGAAGGATTGTTTGAATTGAAGGAGAGAAAGAGATTGGTGATGAGCACACAAAAGAGAAGAAGAAGAAGAGTAATTTGAGGAGAGTGGAGATGAAATTGTTGAGTGGAAATGGAAGAGAAACAGAATGAAGGAGAGAGATTGAGAGAGGGACAGTGGTGAAAACCCCATGCTGGCTGGCCTTACAGGATTCATAGTATAATTAACTGGGAATTTAAGATGAGAAGAAAAGAAAGGCATTATTAGTAGTATTTATAGACGAAATCAAAGTCACTGGTTGAAGCATTAAACAAGTTTCCTTAGCTGAAAGAGAATCGGAGCAAAGAAAGACTAATTTGTTCATGAGCACATAATTGTTGGTATTAAAATACCTTTTTTCAGGATTTAATAATTAAAAAAATAAAGTAAGGATAAAAATCGATGGAAATATGCAATATGTAAGGTTCCTATCAACTTGATTCCCTGTTGACTTCGAACTGAATTGTTGTTTCTTGGCACCAATGACTTCGCACTAATATAAAAAATAATTTAAACTATGGAATTAAAATGATAATCAAAGTCCCTTAATTCACTAATACAAGTGTTCATAAATTGAGGTGCTGGACATTCATGTTAATTAAAAAAAATAAAAATGTTAATTATGAAATATTTATAAAATAAAATAAAATAAAGATTTATGCGAAGATTGTTATGCTCACTAAAATATAATTTCCAAGAAATTCAAGCCACAAAAATCGGAAGAAAACTTCTTAATAATTTACAATTTAGTCTACATTTCTAGTTGCACATCAGCTTTAAAGGCTATTATAAGAAACTAGGTAGGTTAGTCAAATAAATAAATAAAATAAAAATGGCTACAATATTGATTTATTAATGAGAATGTCAAACAGATATTTTATTAATGAGAATAAGAATAGGAACATGACAATATTGATTTTCTAAACGGATTAAATATCTTTTCAGGGGTTGTTAATTTTCTTAAAATTAATTAATCCTTTTACTATTAAAAATCTTGTGGGGGGATAGAAAGTTGTTGGAAGGAAACGGATAATTATTTTCAGCTGAAATCAGTCCTCATGCATGTATATGGTGAATTTTGCCTAGAATTGTTTTGCATGCGATTGTTCATTCTTAAATGCAAAACTAAGAGTCTTTCGCTAAAGTTTCCTAAATATGCTTATTTTACAAGTTTCCTACATGTATATTGTGTAGAACCGCTCAAACTATTATTTTACAAGTTTCCTAAATATTTAGTGAACAGAGCAGCGGACAGGAAAACAGAGCACAACGATGAACCAAGGAATGGAGTTTGAAGGTTCTTGCCCTCAAGATGCTGTGGGATTGGTCGTCCTCAAAGGTCTTTCTCTTTCAGCATCAACAAGGGAGAACCAATCTTCACTTGTTCTGTCCTTGACCCCCAAGTCTTCGGAACTTGGATGCATAGATATTGTCCACTCATTCTTAAATGCAATACTAAGAGTCTTTCGCTGAAGTTTCCTAAATATGCAATATTTAGTGAATGTTTATGAATAACATTATACTGAACCAGTACAGGAAAACAGAGCACAACGATGAACCAAGGAGTGTTTATGAATAATATTTAGTCGTCCTCAAAGGTTGCTATGCTCACTAAAATATAATTTCCAAGAAATTCAAGCCTCAATATATAGGAAGAAAACTTGTTAATAATTTACGATCGTAGTTTACTCACAGCTGAAGCAAGTGGGGATGCAGAGTTAAAGAGTCATCCTCACCTTCTTATGTCCACTTCAATCCAGTTTCCAGTCTACACGTTCTGGCAATAGCTTTATTGAACAGAATCTAGAAAACTGACAAACAATGGAAAATTAATGGAGTTTGAAGGGAGAACCAATCTTCATTTGGTCTGTCCTTGATCTCCAAGTCTTCGGAACTTGGATGTATAGATATTGTCCACTCTTCATGTGGTGCTGAATATATATGGAACTGAAGGTTCACTTGCAAATATTTCCACACAAGAGTGAGCGTAGGAAACACGGTAGTACTAATTTCCAAAATCGACATTTTGGCAGCAAGTCTTTGGGCTAACAGATACAGTTCATGCTCTAATTAGAACTTTCTTTGCAGCTCGTCTGATGGCAGCTGTTCTCGGGGACATTGATCTACCCCTTCGCATGCACTGATAGATTATTATTGCTATTATTAACAAGAACTGGTGACTGTGTACTTGAAGGGTTAAGCAATTTATGTGTTTCCCAGGAGAAGAAGAAGCATTCATAGCTTAGAAAATAGCAATGAATATATATGTGCTAATAGATACAGTTTGTGCTCTTCCTTTGCAGCTCGTCATATGGATCATACTTTTTGTGTGCCAACAAAAGACAACAAAGCAACCCTTGGTACAGATTTTTGCTGGATAAATCCACCTTCGTTTTGTTTTTTGTGTTAATGCGAAGAAAAATCTGAAGGAGTGCAGTGCATAGCTGTTGTAGTGTACTAACCGATCTTGCAGTAAAATTGGGACTCTCGTGCAGTGTCAATTTTATATCAAGGTCAGAAAGCAATAGGTAATGGTCCAGAAAAGTCTTCGGACCTTAGATATATAGATTGAATTATTCAATTGCGAATATTTCCTCGCAAGGATTGGTGACTAAACAGGAGCACTGAGTGTTGAAAACACGGCAATATTAATTAATTTTCAAAATTAACATTTTTGTTGAGATGAAGTCTATGTGAGTGATGCGCAGCAAGTCTATGTGCTAATTAGAATTTTTTTTTGTAGCTCGACCAGCGTTAACTGTGTTCTTGACATCAATGTATTAAAACAATGTAAAAATATGTTAGCAATACAAGAATGTTGATTTTTTGTCAAAAATAAATCTTAAAAAATAAATAAATAACACAAAAATATTATTTTAATATATATATAAAAAAAAACACTTTAAAAAATAATTTTCACCGTACTAACATATTTTAAGAATAAAAACAAAACAATATTGATTTTCTAAAAGGATTAAATAGTGTTTTAGGAGTTGCTATTTTTTCTTTAATTAACTAATCCTTTTAGTATTAAAAGTAATTAAATAGTTATTTGACCAATTTTAATCATGCTTATTTCAGTAATATTTTTTTAAAATACTTTTCTTTCTTATCAATCTTTCAATTTATATGCTTTGATTTTTTCTTTTTTCTTTTTCCTTTTTCTATTTTAAATAAAAAAATAATTTAACTATTAGATTATGTAAACAAATAATTTAAAAATATATATGCAATAAATGATGAAAATTATAAACCCTTTACTTTGATAGTTCAAGGAGTATTTATAACCTTTGAACTTTGTTATTTTTTTGAAGTGGAGGGCCTGAAAAGTTATTTCTTTTTTATAGTAATAATAAAAAATAAATATTTCTTACACAATATTAAATGAGAAATAAATATTTATTGCATAATATTAATAAAAAATAAATATCCATTATAAAATATTAATGGTGACAAAAATATAACATATCTATTATTTTACACGTTAGACTTGAAGGAATTTCAGAGCAGCGTACCGGAAATTAAAGAAAATATTTAGTGAAAGTTTAGGAATAACATTACTGAACCATTACCGGAAAACAGAGCAGCCTCCTAAAACTGACAAAGATTGGAGTTTCAAGGTTCTTGCCCTCAAGATTAACAAGTTAGTGTAGGCCTAAAAGATCTTTCTTTTCCAGCATCAACAAGGGAAAACCAATCTTCATCTGCTCTGTCCTTTTCCTCCTTGACCTCCAAGTCTTCGCAACCATACAATTATTCAATATGGAACTGCAGGTTGAATTATTGATCAATTGCAAATATTTCCATACAAGTAGGTCCCTTTGTCTCGTCACAAGCAGTTGATGGTTCAAGTGATGGCAACAGGAATGCAATTGCTTTCCAAAATCATATTGAATAATGGAACATTTGTGCTTGCACTTATGACCTATAGGCATATAGTTGCTGCCGTTTGCATGGCTCCCTTTGCTTTCTACTTCGAAAGGTATGTCATCTTGTCATCAATCAATTTCGTCTCTGTCTTTGACACCATTTTTCTCAATTTCTTTTTATTGCTGCTAGCTGTGGTTGCAGAGCCATGATCAAAAGTAAGATGAATTGGTCTGCTTTTTTCTGGCTTTTTGTTAACAAAATACTGGTAGATAAAACTAAAACAAAATAAACTGAAAAAAATCAATATTGATTTCCTAAACAATATTGATGTTTTTCTGTACTGTATTTAGCAATGAAATTTCTGCGAAGCTTGCCTTGACCATCAACAAGGAAAACGAAAGTTCAATTGCAAATATTTCCACACAAAGTAGGTCCCTTAGTTGACTGAACCATTACCGGAAAACAGAGCAGCGTGCTAAAACTGTCAAAGATTGGAGTTTCGAGGTTCTTGCCCTCAAGATTAACAAGTTAGTGTAGGCCTAAAAGATCTTTCTTTTCCAGCATCAACAAGGGAAAACCAATCTTCATCTGCTCTGTCTTTTTCCTCCTTGACCTCCAAGTCTTCGCAACCATACAATTATTCAATATGGAACTGCAGGTTGAATTATTCAATTGCAAATATTTCCATACAATTAGGTGATTAGGTCCCTTTGTTGACTATGCAAGAATGTTGGAAACACGGCAATTTTAATTTCCAAAATTGACATCTTTCCAGCAAGTCTACGTGCGTGCACTTTGTGCTCTAATTGTAACTCCCTTTTGTGTCTCGTCTGATGATAACTGTTCTTGGAGACTTCTACCCCTCTATGCCTGGTTTTTCTTGGTATCATTGCATCTTTGAAGTTTGGTTTTCCTTACAATTTACTTTATCTTTCATTAGATTTCTCTACATTGTAAGAAATATTTTTTAAGTGGATCATATGTCATGTCATGTTTTCAAAATAATATTAATTGTGTATATATTATAAAATTTATAAATGATAATTAAATGCTTGGAGTCCAATGCTCTCTAATGATGAACCAAGTACAATACATAATGGATGAAAGTGAAAAAAATCAGATTAATGAAAGGATCCCTATGCAAGCCATATTAAATATTACGTAATGTCATGTAACCTCCATCAAAATATAGAAAATTTAAAGTTTGGTATTAACGGTTCAATCGTAGTATGGGCTAAATCCACTCATTTGACATGTGTTGAGCATAATACAAATAATAAAAAATAATTAAGTCATAAATACAATTAAAAATATAGAGATTAAATGTATGGTTTGCAAAACTACGTACTAGGATTAAGTTATAATTAACTCAAATAAAAAAGAAATTTATGCAAAGGCTCGGGTTCCCTAGGTTTCAAGGACGAAGAAGTGCTTTTTAGGACCCGTTGATAGAAAACTGTATAAAAGTGATTACAATTACAGAGAAAAAAAAGAGTAAGATTTTAGAAGAATGAGTGAATTAAAAGAGAAGGAGGAGGAGTGAGAAATGGTGGATTGGTAATTTAGAAGAATTAAATGCCAATAACAGTTTAATCCTCGGAACTAGGAGAGGATAATGCATTAATCGAGATTAAGTTGTGTCTTTTTCCATCAAATAGCTAGTCCGCTTGGCAAGAACACAAGTATTAAAAAGATTAGCAAAACTTGTTCAAAATATAAACAACACACGAGCACAAGTTTGAACTATGGTATTCTCTTGTTGGGTAAAGGGAGCGGTTACAATTCCAGCCTTTGAGAGGCGCTTAGTCCATGTTCTGAGGAGCACAAATGCAAGAAGAGCAGCAGAGACATTGAGATTTGGGACTAGACCAGTGGTGAGATTCAGCTTCATGACTATAACACTGTATATGATCCTCTTGATATCCTCTGGCTCATCTCTAACTTCTTCCATGCCCTCTCCCCCAACCCTCTCAATCGCTTTCATTTCTTCCATGTTCATATTCATCACAATCTTCTCACTAATACAATCAACAAACCAAACTCATCATCTTGAATCCAATAGAATGATTTATAGAAGCTAAACACACATCAAGAAAATCTGATAAAACTACAAAAAATAAAAAATTGAATAAAAACAAAACGTCATGAATTATATTACCTGATAAGCCTCCTCCTTTTTCTTGCTCCTCTTCTTCTTTCGACCACAGCTTCAAAAAGCACCCGAAGAATCCAACTTCCTCAGTCAACTACTAACAAGTCTCCATCAATCAATACAAGTAGATGCAAGAGCATATAGCTTCCTTCAGAAAGACAACAAAACATTCAAATCAACACATGGGCAAGGGCCAGCCTCTAAGTTGACTTAAGGAAACTCTCCAAGAAAAACAGACGGCAGCAGACGAACTTGATTCGAGGCATTCAAGAAAAGCCCAAAAACCATAAATATTGCTTCTTCCAAAGCAATAATCAAGAGCATTAAATGTCAGGCCAAGAGAACAAAAACCCAAGCTTCTTATATGGCAAAAAAACACAGCAATTGTTTTTCTTATTTATACTAAATTCAAGCACCACCAGCCCACCCACCAGCATTTTCTATGTACTGCAAAGAAGTACAAGGCAAGGCTGCGTTGTAGTACAACACTCATCAGAACTCCAACGATGGCTGCTATACATTTGAACAGATGCCAGGTTCATAAATTTGATCCTCGTCTCGTTGACTTATCACCACCACTTTTCACTCTCTCTTCATCCTTGTAGTACAGATATAGAGAGAAGAAAAGTGGGCAATCGTAAGCATAAAATTGCTTAAAGTGAAAAGCAAAAAAGCAAGAAATGGAACTGCTAACTGGCTTGAACTGGCTACTTCGCTTGAAAGTGCCTTCTCTTTACAGTCATAACATGTGTATGGCAAGTTAAGAGTGGATCTTGATCCCTCTACTCTTATTTCCCTTAATTTATCACCTTCTGTCTTGATATCACTCTCTTTATTATATTCTTTATTTTAGTCAACTGTAGCCTAGCAGTGAGACACCTCAATCCCAACCTAACTTGTTTGGATTAGAACCCGAAGACTGCTTCGTTAAAGATTGAGATTTATTTAATCAACTATTGTACTATACTAGGCAATGACGTTGTTTAATACTAAACATAATACTAAACATTTTCAATAGGATGTTCTCTTATCCCACGCATAAGAAAAAAAAAATGTTACGAGGGATTAATTGTTAAGGGGTTATATTGAAGAATAAAATAGTATAAGGATCAAATTAAGATAGAATGTATAGTGGAAGGATAAAAAAAGACAACACTAGCAAGGCGTGTGGCCAAAACATGTCAAAGTCAGTTCAAAAGAGGAGAATGGCCAGTTTTGAGGCCAATAATATCGAAATCTAATAAAAATAAAACGATAGATGATTGATGTAAGAGAGAGATATCATATGGATGGTGGGGATGGTATTCATCGAACGCTGATTTTATCAACCTTTAGATGGGATCACTGTTTCTGACCATTAATTTCTAGTTTATAAAATAATGTGATAAGAATAGTTATTTTTTAAAAAACTAAGTTTTTTATGTGTTAATATAAAAATAAATTTTAAAAAATAAAAAATATATTATTTTAATATATTTTTAAATAAAAAATATTTTTAAAATAACTGTTAAAATAATAATAGACTTGAAATGACATAGTTTGTTAAATATAATTCTTTTCATGTTACTTGAAATTTATGCAAGGTTATCATTATAAAAAATAAAAAAAATATTATTTAAATATATTTTAAAATAAAATATTATTTAAATATATTTTAAAATAAAATATATTTTTAAAAATAATTATTATTACAATATATTGATCTTACTAAATTTAAGATAATATTATTTCAAGATTTTTTTTATAAAAAAAAATTAAAATGCTATCAACTTAACCGGACTGAGTTTAATATATCTATAGAAAATTATTTTTAGTAAATTAGAGTAGGTCATAAAAATTTAGTCTATTGATAGATGGAATAAACTACACAATAATTTATAATATGATTGATTTACTTCATGTAATTTAAATTAAATAAAAACAAAAAGCACACATTTCCTCTGCCTCAAAATAAATGAAAACAAAAAAAAAAACGAATTATTGAATTTCCAAGTGATTTTATTATTATTCCTATCTTCAAACTTGGAATGTAATAATTCCTCATCTAATTTTTTAATAGGGTGCAATAATTTATTATTTTATCTCTTAGTTTACAAAATAAAATAAAACATTTATTTCAAAGCGTTGATTTACTAATTAATTCAATTGTTTTCTACTGTGATCACTTTGAATTTGGGATTGAGAGTGATAAAATTATCATCGAATTAATTTTGAAAATTATCATCGAATTTATCTAAAAAGGGAATTACTTAGCGTTAGTATATTTTCTTATCAAGATTGATAGTTACGTGCATAAGGGGAACCCTCCCTTTCGTCGTAGCACAGTCGTCCTTTCGCACCAAAAAGTCATCAAAAAATTATTCCAAAACAAACACCACAGACACCCACCCTCCAAGAAGCAAACAATTTTGCTGAGAGGAATAGGCAATAAATATCTCCGTTTAAATCACCTTAATTCAGTGGAAAATTATGTGCGCATTATTTGTACATTATGGAAAATTATGTGCGCATCAAAGTGTGGTTTGATTATTTAAACTAGTTGACATAAATAAAATGAAGAGAGTTCTATATGGCATTTTTTAGAGAAAAATAAAATTGCTTTGTTATGGTCAGAAATTGCTTTGTTATGGCATCAAAATTATGACTGCTTCATCTATGATATTTGTTTTTCTCTAACCCAAGTTTTATGGATATGAAGCAGAGAAGATGTTGAAGTTACATCTAGACTGTAAAATTCAACTTCTTGGTTATTAAAACTCTGTAAAAAAATATAAATCACGGGTTAAGTTCTATTAATTAAAATAATATTATTTTAATATTTTTTAAAATTAACTCAGATTTTAACTGTATCAATTAGATCATAAACTAATTCATCAAGTCATTTAAATTATATTGCTTCAACTTCTGCTTAATTAAAAAAAAAAAAAAAACCAACATGAACTAATTGAGTTTAAAAGCTTGTTACCAATAAATTATGCCATTTTACATTTACTTATTTTTTTTGGGAGTAAGAACTCAATTTTGAAAGGGACGGTGAGTTTCAAATTTGCGCTTTACGAATAGATATCTATGTTGACAAATTAGTTGCCACTTGAGGTTGAAGATCATGCATGACATTTAAAATGAAATTAACACATTATAAGCTAATTATGTGGGTTCCAACCCATAATTAGTTTCATGTTAAGAGCATGATTTCATGTTTTACTTAAGAAACATTGATTAGCACTTAATTAGCAGCCTTTTTTTACAAAAAAAAATATTATAATCTTTTATTTTAAAACAAAGAATGGTTGAGTGGAGTTGGAGATGTGGAGGTAATGGAGAACCCTAATTCTTCAATTGCATGGTTACATGTAATGTAAAAAGTTTAACTTGACATGAATTGATATATATGCCACTTGAAGCTGAAGGCCTTTGCATTTAAAATTCGAGAATCAATTATATTGTGGATTAGTGATAAAATTTAAAAGAAGGAGCATTCTTGTTTTAATTTCTTTCATGTTAAAAGCATTAATTACATGTCTAAAAAACAAATCATGATTAATTTGCTATAGCATACTTGTTTTAACAAAGAAAAAAATAGAGTTAATCATGCATTGCATGCGTGAAAAAAAATATAACTATAGGTTCAAACCTATGTATCTCGTATCAATATATTAAATAAAAAGTGTGGAATATATCTCATTTTGTTTATAACTAGATATTTTTCACCGTGTTGCTATTGCAGATTAAACAATTTTTTTAATGTAAAAAAAGTGATAGGTTAAAAAAAATTCAAATTCCAAGTCATTGATTAAATTGACAATTTAAATATTTACAAAAATAAAACAACAACAACAATAAATAAATTGATAAAAAAAAAAACCATACCTAAGTCTATTCGAATTATCAAATAACCCAATGTTAACTTAACTGAAGGAAAATCCAAGAAAAAAATATCAAACAAAAAAAAAACAAAAAAACATTGGCTTAAAAAAGAAAGATAAAAACCAAGCAAACCTAGACGAACCTCCTAAACCTAGTCTTATAGAAAAAGTTATAATTTGTTAAATTATGAACTCGAGTTCAATTAAAAAACTTAAATGTCATCTAATTTAATTTTGAAAGTTGCAATTGTTGAAAAAACTATTAATAAAAAATCTTGCAAAAAAAAAAAGGAGCAACTAAAAAGTATAGAGCTAAAATCTAACATAAAAAACTCAATGAGGATGGAAACTAAAAAGACATTATCGCAAACAAAAAAATTTCAATTAAAATAATTATGACCAAAATTGAAGATTAAAAATATTAAAAATCATTTATAGATTTAAAAATGGTGGGGGTAAAATATAAAAAAAATTATTGACGGCTAACTAAATAGAATCAAATTGAAAAAAAAAAAGTTAAAAATAGAGAATTAAACCAAATTTTAAAAAAAAAGATAAAAAAGTAAGACAACATCAATTTAGAAAAAGAAAAAAAAAACAAGACAAATCTCTTAAACCTGATCTAATCTCTAAAAGTCGCATCACATTACATTTTTTACCCTGATTCAATCAAGAATCATATTTTTCAACTAATTTAATTTTGAAGGATGAGATCGGTAGAAAAGTATTAATAAAAAACTTGCAAATAAAACATAAAGAATGAGAATAAAATTTGATAGAAAATCCAAGGAAAATTCAATTTAATGAAAATAATAAAAACTAATCCCAAATAAAATAAATATCAATTAAAAAAAAATAAGAACCAAATTTTAAAGATTAAAAATATAATAGGTGGTAAAATTGTAAAACATCTAAAAAAGCCAAGTAAACTCAGACAAACATCTTCAATATGGTCAAATCTTAAGAAGCTCGCAACCTATTAAACTTTGGATCAGGGTTCCATCAAAAACTTTATTATAAGTCAATTTAAAAAACTTGTCAAAGCAAAAACAAATATATATAAAAAAAACCTAGAGCAAGCTTGACAGCCAGCTCGAGTCAACAAATCAAACACATGGTTTAGGACATGAAATTAGGATGACTATATAAATAGGAAAGCTAAAAAAACACTGACAAAAAAATATTAAAAAAATACTTATAAAAAAATGAAAGTCGAATCAAGCTAATCTTTCAGATCTATTACTTAGGTCATGAGACTAAGGTGACCCCATCAAAAGCAAATTAAAAAAAAAACAAAGAAGCAAGATTCTTAATCAAACAAACTTTGAAGGATAAAAATGAAAAAAAAAGGGAGATCTTATCGAAAAAATTGCTTTTCATCCCTTTAACCTAGCTGACCTCTCTCCAATCGGGGGAGAAATCAATTAAGAAAACATTGCAAAACAAAACAAAAAAGCAATTAAAATAATTATGACTAAATTTGACATACAAATTAAATGAAATAAAATGTTTTGGTAAAAATCAAATCAAATCAAATGTTTAGAGATGGAATTGTAAAAAAAAAATCCATTAAGAAAATAATTAAAAAAATAGCAATTAAAATAATTAAACCAAATTTGACATAAAAATTAAATGAAAATAAATGCCCTGGGGTGAATTTGTAAAAGAGTAAATCAATCAAAAAAATGATTAAAAAACAAATAGAAATTAAAATAATAAGAACCGAATTTGACAACAAAATTAAAAAAAAAAAAAAAAATGACCAGAGATAAAATAAAAAATAAAACCCAATTAGAAATAATCAATGTAAATAAAACAATTACAAATAAGAGAAGAGGGACTGAATCAAAAGAAGATATAAAATGAAGGACTGGAATGGATTTTTTCATTGCCAGCACGCAATCCGAGAAAGAAAGAAAAGGAAAAGAAAAGAAAGAAAATTAATTTCAAGTCAAATAACGCCGAACCACGATACACGCGTCATTCGAAGAGAATGAAGATGTCAAGATGAATCAAATGATGTTGCAGAATCATGGCTACAACCGCTCGAGTCAACCACACGCACTGCTAGAAAGTTGAAAATATTGAAAATGTCCTTTGGACTAAACAATATTAACAAATAAATCATGGTGAAATTACAACTAAGCCCCTGAAACCAATGTTAAAAAATAAAAATTGTATAGACAATGTAGTAATTCAATTGTTCTATAAAAAATAAAAATACAAAAACACCCTTGTGCAGAAAGCATTGAATTATTTTATTCAAGGGTTAAATTAGTAATTTTTATGTGTATTAAAAAACATAATTATCAAAATTACCCTGCACAATTCTCAAATGATATTTATGTCATGGTAAAAATATTACGTTACCCTTAAAGTAAAGACAAAGGATAAAATAATCAAGGGACAATATAATAATTACACTATTATAATGAATAATAATTTATGTCTCGGGAGTGTTTTGGATAATTGTATAAATATTAAAGTATGTATATATATCTATAAAAAAATAGAGATAGCGGGGCAAATGAGATATGTTTCCATATACCTTTTTATTTTAAAACTACATATATTCATTATCAAATTATTCTAGAGATTAATTTCTTTTTGTCCCGTTTCATCCCTACTGGCAGACTGTAAAAAAATTGTAACTAAAATTATAAAAAAATGTTAAATAAATAATAAATGGGTACATATTTGTTTTTTCTCTTGAGATCAAGTTGTTGAAAGAAAATTGATTACCAGAACCTCATAGAAAGTCAATTGTAATTTTTATTATTTATAATATGATTTTTATAGAATTCTAGAAAATTTTCCATACCATAAATGATATACATTTAATTGGGTTTGGAAAATATAGCCTCGTTGATTAAAATTAAATTTAGCCTTATATTATTTCTTTTTATAAAAATATTATTATTATTGTTATTACTATTTCATCACAGGCTTTTAAGGAAACTTCATTAAGCCTAGAAGTAGAAAGAGAGCTAGGCTTTAATGAGGCTTCTCCCCAAAAATTCAGCTTGTCCTTTCCCAGCCCAACCCTAACCACCCAACATAGCTCAAACCCTAACCGCCACCACCAGGTCTACTAGCACTTAAATTTACAACACAGCCCCAACAAACCACCCAAAAAAAACTCCAACCCAAGGAGATTACTGTACTTTAAACACAAATACAAAATCAGAGGGGGTTTCGTCAGAGACCATGTTTTTGCAAGAACCAGTGTTATATGTAGCAAGTGCAGCTTTAAGGTGTTTGGTATTGTTTGCTGAGCTCCGGAAACCTGATCCGAATCGTGAAGCATCAAAGAGCCCTTGAACATAAGAAAGAAATCACTAAGCGTTTGGGTCGTCCCTTTATCCAAACAAACCCTTATGAGGTGTGTGTGTCAAAGTTTCTATTTTTGTTGAAAAGATTGGATTTTTTTTGCATTTTTTGATTTGGGCTTTTTTTTTTTTGGGTTTTAGAGGATTATGTGAATCTTGGTTCTAGGGGTAATTAATGGAATTTAGGTTTGTTTTGGTTTATCGTTTTCTGGAGGATTCTGTGAATTTTGGTTATATGGTCAGATAATGAAAAGAAGAATTTTATGAATTTGGATTATAGGGTTAGTTAATGGCATATATGCTTTGTTTTTATTATGTGCTATTGGTTTTATTATATGCTTGAATTGTCATTTATCTGCAAAAGTTTGAGTTTTGTTTGTGATAGTGGGGTTGAGGTTGATATTGCAATAAGGGATGTGAGTGGTTTGTTGTAGGGAATAGGGATTGGGGGGGTCTGGGTGTTTTGATTTAGATAGGTGCTTTAATCGTTGTTTGGGATATGAGGGAGTGAATGCTTGTGCCAAATGGGATGGGATTAAGTTTCCAGTTTTGCTGTGATGAATGAAGTTGCTTTTTGGTAGTTGAAACTAAGTTCATTTCAGATTGAGTTATTTGTTGAACTTTTGAACTGATGGGTTGGAGCTTAGGCCTCTGGGTTGATGAAAAGTTCAAATTCTTGTGTGACAATGGAGATGGGGGCCATGAGATTAAGATTGCGACGAGGGATCTTGGTGGTTTAGTGGGTTATTGTAGGGATTATGGGATTTGGGTGTTTTAGTGAAGATAGGTAATTTAATCAGTTTTTAGAACGGCAAGGAGTGACTCCTTGTGCTGAATTGGGTGTGTTTAAGTTTCCAGTTCTGCTGGGATGCATTAAGTTGTTTTGTGTTGGTAGAAACTAAGTTCAATTCTGATTGAGTTGTATATTGAGCTTTTGTTCTGGAGCGCTGGAGTTTTGGCCTCTGGGTCGATGTTATAGCATGCTTGAATTGTCATTTATTTGCTAGAATTTTGAATTTTGTGTGATAATAGGATGAGGACCATAAGGGAAAGACTTCAATAAGGGATGTGTGTGGTTTGGTGGGTTATTGTAGGGAACATTGATTGGAGAATTAGGGTGTTTTGGTGAAGATATGTGCTTCCATCAGTTTTGGGGATGTTGGGGAGTGATTGCTCATGCTGAATGGGATATGATTAAATTTCAAGTTTTGTTGGATGGATGGAGTTATTTTTGGTTGGTGGAAACTGGAGACCAAGTTCGTTTCTGATATATTGGAACTTTTGTACTATTGTGTTGACCTTGTGATTGTACTGTTGTCATTGTTTATAGAACCATAAACCGTTATAATATTTCCTGTTGTCTTCAAACATGCCATTTGTTTTCTAGGCTGTCTATACTTCGTTGGCTGCTACCATGCAACAAATACTCAGTTTCTAACGTCAACTGAATACATGAAAATATCCATCAAATGGAGTATATTTGAGTCTCTTCTATATCATAAACTAATGGCACATGATCAACAGTTACATTTATATGAGTCCACTTTTTTTGAAAATGATACTATGTGAACGCCGATGGCTGCTATGTTCAGTAATAGCCTCCTGCGTGACTGACTTGACAGGTTCATAGTTGGAAGAAATTAAATTTGAAGACTTGGCCTTGAACCAATATGATTGCTATAACTGGGAAACATAGATATTAGTTCTTTCCATGCCTAATGAAATTTGGATCGAAGACCAAATTTTCAATAATGAAGCCTTCTGATGGCAATTAGTTGTGGAAGATTTAAACTGCTTTGTAACAATCAAGCCTATCCTCTAAACACTATCCAGTATGGCCATGTTCTCATGTTGAAAATATAATTGATTGGAATAGAGGCTTTAAAATTTATGGTCGGTTTAATGGTTTATCAATATGCTGCATTTGTATATTTTTATTTTTCAATTGGATGATTGGAATCTATCAAGCAAGCTTTGTATGAACTGGTGATTCTTCCTCTGCGGAAACCTGAGCTCTTCTCACATGAGAAACTTCTTGGTCCACAAAAGGGGGTATTGTTATATGGATCTCCAGGCACCGGCAAGACCATGCTTGCAAAAGCTATTATCAGAGAGTTTGGAGCTGTTTTTATAAATATGAGGATCTCTAATCTGATGAGCAAGTGGTTCGGCGATGCACAAAAGCTCGGTGAGTATAGATCGCATTTGAATTGCCTCATGTGCTTGAGCTTTGTCTTGCATTTAGCAAAACAATGATGATTTAAAATTATTGCCTTGTTATTCTAAAACTTGCTGTCACCCACCGCCTATGTTGAGTGAAATTTAGTTTCACTTTGATAATGGAAGCAAGGTAGTACTATGTGAACATTCTTAACTAAGATTAAACATTCCTAACTTGTCCTTTTTGAAGATCTTTATTAGCAGCAACATTATTTTGAATGCTTTATTAGCTTTAATAAACAGGGCACTGTAGCTTGCTTATCTAATGGATCTTACTCCGATGAATGAGCTTGTGAAATGATCAAAATATTGGTATTTTTGTTGCTGTGTGGTATTTTTATATATCCTGCATCAGGGATATAACAGAAGTAACCGAATGGCATACACTCTTGCAATTGTGAAAGTGGTCATTACTGTATTTTGCAACTACATCTTTGTGTTGAAACCATCCCTCATTACATTCTTTTCTGCACCTGAATCCAAGCAAGGTTAAGCCCAGTTACATGACCGGTTTTCATTCCACAGGTCACCCCATCCCACAAGCAGCAATCTGTACCCTCTTAAAACGACTCTGTCTTGGGATTCTTTGAATTGGAGCAAAGAAAGACTTTGGTCATGAGCACAAAAATGAGATGAAGAAATTCTTGAAAGGAAATGGAAGAGAAACAGAATGAAAGTGAAAACCCCATGTTTGGCCTTACAGGATTTAATATATTTGGGAGAGATGAGGAATAAAGAAAGGCATTGTTTGTATATTTATAGACAAAGCAATCTTAGATTGTATACTGACGAAATCAAAGTCACTGACCGACCAAATCTCAAGTACAAGAGTGAGTAATACGTGCGCAAAGCAATGGGGGCACTAAAGACTTTGCACGTATATATCGTTTCTCGTGACCCAAAAGTACTCTTTGTGGGCGCTCGGTAATGTTTAACAGTTTAAAAATCGTGACAGCTTAATTTGAATGTTCAGAGATGTTTTTCCAAATTGTATTAAGCAATGAGGTTTATGCGAAGATTGCTTTGCCCACTAAAATATAATTTCCAAGAAATTCAAGCCACAGAATCCTCAATACATAGGAAGAAAACTTCTTGAAGATTTACACTCGTATTTTTCTCTATTTTTGGATTTTTTTGAAAATATATCAAAAACATGGGTTAAAAATTGGGTAGCAACATATGTTATTGAATTATAAAAATAAAAAAGAACAAAAAGAATTAAGTGTTTAATTTGAATATGGTTAAATGTTTTGAGGATAAATAAAATCATGTTGTATTTCCTGTGAAAATGTAAGAACACGTTTCTACATCTATTTTGGATTTAATAATTGATTTATTAAAATCTTAAGAATTTGATTAATATTTCAAATTTTTAAATCACATCAAATCGCGAAACAGCTTATCTCAAGCAGGGTGTATTAGGGTTTTAATAACTTTCCTAGCCACAATTAGTCTTTTACCCTCGAATCTCTAATAAAGACCAGTAAATCCGGGTTTTCTAGTAATCTTTAATTGAATATTAGATGACGACTCTCAAAGAACTAATCAAGCAAATGAAAGAAAAATCGCCAAACAATCAAAAATCACCACGCGGGTGACATGCGACAATTTCCTTACAGGTCATATCCAATCATCATTAGAAAATTTGACCAATTTAGAATCATTAGATCTATCTTCAAATTTGCTTACCGAAAGGATTCCAACGCAACTGGGGGTCTAACATTTATTGCAATCCTAAACCTTTCACATAACCAACTCGAGGGGGCCATACCAAGTGGAGATCAATTCAACACCTTTGATGCAAGCTCATTTGAAGGAAACTTGGGTTTATGTGGATCTCAAGTACTAAAAAAATGCTACGTTGATGAGGCACCATCATTACTGCCATCAAGCTTTAATGAAGAAGATGATTCAACATTGTTTGGGGATGGATTTGGATTGAAAGCTGTGACAATGGGGTATGGATGGGGGTTTGTGTTTGGAGTTGCAACAGGATACGTTGTGTTTAGAACAAACCAACCTTCATGGTTTCTTAGTAATCTCATGAGCAAAAAAACAAAGAAGAATGTTGGCAGACATGGTGCTAGAAGAAACTAAATAATTCAATTGATATTTTCAAGTAAGTTTTGCAAGCATTAGAGTTTTCAAATTTTATGTTCATAGTTTGTGTTAGGCTATCTTTTCTCTACAATTTATTTTATCAGTCTCACCTTTCAAATTTTGCAGTACAAACAAGATATCAAGTGGATTTGACATTGAAACAACACTAGAGGGGCAGATTCATGGTATTGGATTCCTGTTCTTTTGTAGTTTACATAATTCAATAAATTTGGGCGTTTCTTGTAGGAAAAAAGAATATTCCATGTATGTAACAGGTTTGTGTTAACTATAAAATCATTTATGTTTTGGGTCCCTTTTTCTTATGTCTATTTCCTTATTCTTGATCACTTGAATCGATTTCTGTTTCTGGGAGTATTTTGAAAGTTATAGAGTTATGAACAGATTGAAGCAACTCTTGTAAATTTAAGAGAACACTTGACTGACAGATTCTGTTATCACAACAGTAGCAATATTTGCAAGTAAAATATAGTAATTCTGGAAACTTGCAAGACATGAATAACTATTAAAAAGTGTGATAAAACCATCTCAATAGGTACAAACAATGTTCTAAAGCAATTTAGACCCACTCCAAATACTTTTGACCAAGGTCGTATAATTAGAAATTTTAGTTTCCAAGAAACAAAAAGCTTCAATATCATTGGAACTAACATACTTTTGCGCAGCCCCCCTTCTTCAAAGACTGCCTAAATCTCTATAATTCTATGGTAGCATCTGCTTAAGATTAGAACAAAACTCATAAACTGGGCACCAGAGCAAAACTTAAGAGGGAGTCCAACCATTCCTTCTATTTCGTATCAATCTGCCTCCGAATATGTTCAGCAACCAAAACCATAATTTGTATCTCTATGAATCCCTAAAACCTTGCCAAGGTGATGTGTAGCTGCCACCTCTCGTGCAGAGCTATAGACTACTGTGGGTTCAGTACAAGTTGCCAAATTTTCCAACCTTCCATTGACATTGGCAAGAGTAGAGTTCATAGAGTTGTCACTAACCTCCTTATCCATCTCTGTCAAACTGCCTCTGGCATTAAGAAACCTAACCTTATACTTTTTCCTCCTTGAAACAATTCCTAATGATACCTGAGAACGATCCTGTTTCCCTCTGTCCAATACTGTTTTTTAGTCATCACCTAGTTAAGGGAGCTCTCCTTGCGTGGAAATATCCAGCAAAAATCTGTACCAAGGGTTGCATTTTTGCCTTTTGTTGGCATGGAGTTTCATAGAAGACGAGGACGAGTGGTAGAAGTCCCTAGAAACGTACACTTCCCATCAGACGAACTGCAAAGGAAGAGCACAAACTGTGTCTATTAGCAAATATTCATTGCTATTTTCTAAGCTATGAAATGCTTCTTCTTCTTCTGGAAAACATATAAATAGCTTAACTCTTCAAGTAAACAGTCACGTATTCTCGTTAATAATAGCAAGAATAATCCCAGTTCATGCGAAGGGGGGTCCAATTAGTATTAAATTTATAAGCCAGCAAGGAATAATAGCGGGGTAGATGTCCCCGAGAACAGCTGCCATCAGACGAGCTACAAAGGAAGTTCTAATTAGAGCATGAACTGTATCAGTTAACACAAAGACTTGCTGCAAAAATGTCAATTTTGGAAATTAGTACTGCCGTTTCCGACGCTCACTCTTGTGTGGAAATATTTGCAAGTGAACCTTCAGCTCCATATCCAAGTTCCGAAGACCAAATGAAGATTGATTCTCCCTTGTTTTTTTTTTTTGATTTACGTGGGTGTCTGGGCCAACTTACGCGCACCACGACTAATCCCACGGCCCACTGAACATCCTGCAAACCCAGTGAGCATGTAAGACACCGCGGGGATAACAGGCATGCACAGTGAGGTTTGAACCCTGGCGCAGAGGTAGGGAACAAACCACTTCCACCACTTTCCCTCAAGACCTTTTAGGAGGACCAATCCCGCAGCATCTTGAGTGCAAGAACCTTCAAGCTCCATTCTCCATTGTTTGTCAGTTTTCTAGCAACGGTTCAATAAAGCTATTGCCAGAACGTGTTGACTGGATTGGATTGAAGTCGACATAAGAAGATGAGGATGACTCTTTAACTCTGCTGTGAGTAAACTACGAGTGTAAATCTTCAAGAAGTTTTCTTCCTATGTATTGAGGATTTTGTGGCTTGAATTTCTTGGAAATTATATTTTAGTGGGCAAAGCAATCTTCGCATAAACCTCATTGCTAAATACAATTTGGAAAAACATATCTGAACATTCAAATTAAGCTGTCACGATTTTTAAACTGTTATACATTACCGAGCGTACACAAAGAGTACTTTTGGGTCACGAGAAACAATATATAAGTGCAAAGTCTTTAGTGCCCCCATTGCTTTGCGCACGTATTACTCACTCTTGTACTTGAGATTTGGTCGGTCAGTGACTTCGATTTCGTCAGTATACAATCTAAGATTGCTTTGTCTATAAATATACTACTAAAATATACAAACAATGCCTTTCTTTATTCCTCATCTCTCCCAAATTATAATTATAACACTATCTAAATTATTCTAAACGGTGTGTGAAAATCACTGTTCTCCCACACCTAAATCAATCTATTTTTTTATATTTTTTTTTTCAGCTTTCCCTCTCTCTTTTTTTTTTTTTCGTTTTTTTTCTTTTTTTTCCATTTAATTTTTCTTTTATTTTTCTTTATTGATTTTACTTTTAAAATATTGAACTGGTTAAAAATTCTACTTTGTAATTTTTTTCTTTAAAATACTGTGGATTGCTACGGTATTTTCCCACATAGTTTTTCAATTTTATTTTTTTTATTTTTTTAAAATTATATTTGTTGATTTTTTTTATATTGAGCTGATTAAGAATTTAGTTTTGTAATTTTTTTTCTATAAAACATTGTTGATTGCTACAGTGTTTCTCCACATTGTTTTTTTTTTATGATTTTCTCCAAAATTATCTTTTTTTTTTTTTTTTAATATTGACTGGTTAAAAATTATAGTTACAATATGTGTGGAAAGCACCGTAAACTTTCCTCGCAAATTACTGTGGATTGCTACAGTGTTTTTTTCTCATATGGTTTTTTTTTTTTTCTGTTTTGTTATGTTTTTTTTTCCTAAAATTGTCTTTGTCATTTTTTATTTTTTAAATATTAAATTGGTTAAGAATTGCAATTACAAATAAATACAAGTTTTTCCTCACAAAACACTATGGATTGATACAATTTTCCTCACATGGTTTTTTTCTAGTTTCTTTTGTGTTTTTCTATTTTGTAATATTTTTTTTTTCAAAATTATCTTCATTGATTTTCTTTTTTAATATCGAGTTGGCTAGAATTTAACTTTGTAATAAAACTTAATCATGTGGGAAAAGCACTGTAGCTTTCCTCACAAAACATTGTTGAAAATTACTATTAAAAATCATTATAAATAAGGTTAAATTCATGTCGGGAAGTACTGTAGCTTTCATCACAAAACACTATGAATTGCTACAGTGTTTCCAACATGATTTTTTCCTTTTTTTGTGTTTTCTTTTAATATTTTTTTTTCTAAAATTATCTTTGTCGATTTAATTTTTTTTAATATTGAGCTGATTAAGAATTTAGCTTTATAATTTTTTTTTTTTTTAAAAACACTGTGAATTATTGGCAGTGTTTTCCATTATGATTTTTTTATTATTTTTTTCAAAATTATTTGTGTATTTTTTTAAAATATTAAGTTAGTTAAGAATTATAATTACAATAAAGATAAATCATATAAGGAAAGCGTTATAATTTTTCTCATAAAACACTAAGGATTGCTACAATATTTCTTTAAATGGTTATTTATTTTATTTTATTGGGGAAAGCACTAGTTTTCCTCACAAAACATTATCAATTGCTACAACGTTTTTTCTTATAGGTTTTTTTCCTTCTAAAATTATCTTTGTTGGTTTTTTTTGCTTTTTATTAACAAAAAAACTAAATCATGTGGCGAAAGCAATGTATCTTTCCTTCCAAAACACTGTGGATTGCTACAAATCATTTTGTTCAGTCTCTAAGTTTTGATCACTAAGACAACTTTTTTTTCCATCATGAAATATTAGTCTCATCATATCTTTAGTTTCTATTACTTATCTAGCGCTGGTTCACAATTATAACACTATTAAATATATTTATTTTATAAGCCCGCCACAGCACGTGGGCATGCATCTCGTTTACTACTAAATCCTGTAAGGCCAAACATGGGGTTTTCACCACCGTCCCTCTCTTTCATTCTGTTTCTCTTCCATTTCCTTTCAACAATTTCTTCATCTCATTTTTGTGCTCATAACCAAAGTATTTCTTTGCTCCAATTCAAAGACTCCTTTTCCATTGATAGCTCTGCTTCATGGAATTGCCAGCATCCCAAGACAGAGTCGTGGAAAGAGGGTACAGATTGCTGCTTGTGGGATGGGGTGACCTGTGGAATGAAAACCGGTCATGTAACTGGGCTTAACCTTGCTTGGATTCAGGTGCAGAAAAGAATGTAATGAGGGATGGTTTCAACACAAAGATGTAGTTGCAAAATACAGTAATGACCACTTTCACAATTGCAAGAGTGTATGCCATTCAGTTACTTCTGTTAGATCCCTGATGCAAGATATATAAAAATACCACACAGCAACAAAAATACCAATATTTTGATCATTTCACAAGCTCATTCATCGGAGTAAGATCCATTAGATAAGCAAGCTACAGTGTCCTGTTTATTAAAGCTAATAGAGCATTCAAAATAATGTTGCTGCTAATAAAGATCTTCAAAAAGGACAAGTTAGGAATGTTCAATCTTAGTTAAGAATGTTCACAAAGTACTACCTTGCTTCCATTATCAAAGTGAAACTAAATTTCACTCAACATAGTCAGTGGGTGACAGCAAGTTTTAGAATAACAATGCAATAATTTTAAATCATCATTGTTTTGCTAAATGCAAGACAAAGCTCAAGCACATGAGAGGCAATTCAAATGCGATCTATACTCACCGAGCTTTTGTGCATCGCCGAACCACTTGCTCATGAGATTAGAGATCCTCATATTTATAAAAACAGCTCCAAACTCTCTGATAATAGCTTTTGCAAGAATGGTCTTTCCGGTGCCTGGAGGTCCATATAACAATACCCCCTTTTGTGGACCAAGAAGTTTCTCATGTGAGAAGAGCTCAGGTTTCCACAGAGGAAGAATCACCAGTTCATACAAAGCTTGCTTGATAGATTCCAATCATCCAATTGAAAAATAAAAATATACAAATGCAGCATATTGATAAACCGTTAAACCGACCATAAATTTTAAAGCCTCTATTCCAATCAATTATATTTTCAACATGAGAACATGGCCATACTGGATAGTGTTTAGAGGATAGGCTTGATTGTTACAAAGCAGTTTAAATCTTCCACAACTAATTGCCATCAGAAGGCTTCATTATTGAAAATTTGGTCTTCGATCCAAATTTCATTAGGCATGGAAAGAACTAATATCTATGTTTCCCAGTTATAGCAATCATATTGGTTCAAGGCCAAGTCTTCAAATTTAATTTCTTCCAACTATGAACCTGTCAAGTCAGTCACGCAGGAGGCTATTACTGAACATAGCAGCCATCGGCGTTCACATAGTATCATTTTCAAAAAAAGTGGACTCATATAAATGTAACTGTTGATCATGTGCCATTAGTTTATGATATAGAAGAGACTCAAATATACTCCATTTGATGGATATTTTCATGTATTCAGTTGACGTTAGAAACTTTGAGTATTTGTTGCATGGTAGCAGCCAACAAAGTATAGACAGCCTAGAAAACAAATGGCACGTTTGAAGACACCAGGAAATATTATAACGGTTTATGGTTGTATAAACAATGACAACAGTACTACAGCACCAACCCAAGGTCAACACAATAGTACAAAAGTTCCAATATATCAGAAACGAACTCGGTCTCCAGTTTCCACCAACCAAAAATAACTCCATCCATCCAACAAAACTTGAAATTTAATCATATCCCATTCAGCATGAGCAATCACTCCCCAACATCCCCAAAACTGATGGAAGCACCTATCTTCACCAAAACACCCTAATTCTCCAATCAATGTTCACTACAATAACCCACCAAACCACACACATCCCTTATTGAAGTCTTACCCTTGTGGTCCTCATCCTATTATCACACAAAATTCGAAATTCTAGCAAATAAATGACAATTCAAGCATGCTATAACATCGACCCAGAGGCCTAAACTCCAGCACTCCAGTACCAAAGCTCAATATACAACTCAATCAGAATTGAACTAGTTTCTACCAACACAAAACAACTTCATGCATCCCAGCAGAACTGGAAACTTAAACACACCCTATTCAGCTGATCAGCATGTTGTTTGTTTTTCTTCCAAGGGTCCATTGTATTGCCCCCAGGTGGTCAAACTTTCAAGGAGTTGAGAAATGTTGATGGCATTTTTGTCAAGGATTTTGCAAACTCCATCGATGTTCTTCTTTGTTTGACAATCTTTCTTGTTCTAGAATCAAATCTCATACTTCAAAAGTCATGTCTATTCAAGTCTAATTGTTGAAATGAAAATCAGAGAGATATCAGTTTTTTGAAAAGTATTTTTTGAAATTCAAGCTTTTTTTTTGGTCAAAGACCCAACACACGTCATTCAACGTAGTCCTTGATTGTCTTGTATTTTGAAAATAGAAATTGACCCGTTGTAAGATTAAAATGGTCTTTTCCATGGTTCTTTGTGTCCACTTTAAACTCTAATTTTGGGTATATCTTTTTTTTTTTTTGATGGTTTATGATGAGGTGATATTTTTGTGAACTTCAAATGACTAGATGCTCAGGCTTGATCAAAAAAGGTTTATTTCCTTTCTCAGTATTTATTTTATCAGCATGCATAATAACCAGTAGCTTAATTCATGAAGTCATGACCCTCATGGAAAAGCTCTTCAAGTTTTGAGAGCGTCATTTATCGGTTCAAGTTGCTTGCTTGATTAAAAAGGGCTTTTAAAAGCACGTAATGTAGGCTATGATTCATGGCTATGAAAGAAAAGAATTTCAAAGGCTCAAAAGGTGTTTAAGGGTTTCAAAAACCTAGGATCAACATCAATTATTCATCAACTCGTTTTCTATTCTTGTCTTTGTAGAGGAAACGACATAGAACCTTGTTAACCTCAAAGATCAGACTTCTATTAACATAAGTCATAATGCAAATCTAACTTTCTTTGAGGAATAACCAAACTTAATCATCTGATAACATCGTAGGCTTTATAATGGATACCAAAAGTCAACGCTTATAGCTTAGTCTTTTTTTTTTGGTATTGATTGAAATTTCTTTTGCTTTTCATAGACGTGATAGGCGTTCTCCTTCCTTTATCTTTAACTTGTCTTTAAGTAAAGGCAATTTCAACTTCCCTTTTTTTATTCTCTTTTTTTCATAGCCTTCCTCAAAACTTTCTTATATGCCCCCAGTCTATGTGTCTTCTTCTAGCTCTCTCTCAATCATTGGACTTTTGTTCTAAGCCTTCCCCTTTATACATTAATCATATCAATGTCTCCAACATATCTCTCATCTACCCCCAGTGTGGGGTATGATCCTAGTCAGGGTTTCTTTTTGAAAGAAAATATTTCACTAGGCTCAAAATGGGACTGCAAGGGATCATATTTCAAGAAACGTGAAAGGATAACAAAGATGGCCTTTTCTCATTTCAAGCAAGGTCAGTTAAAACCGATAAATTTTGACCTCATCTAGTGTAATGATTTGGACTTGTAAGAGTCAATGATTCACGAGTCCATAACTACCAAATCCACTACATGTCATTATGTATACTGCTAAAACTTAGCTATATGATGTGTGGTTCAGTTTCAGGAGGTATGAGTTCAAAATTGTTTAGTCACCTCATGTCATTTTCAAGCATCGAGTCATTTCTGTAATCAAAACACTTTTAATCTTCCAGATTGATTAACCTTTATCGCATGTTGGAGTTTGATCAAAATATTTTGTCTGAATAAAATGTTAAACATCTGTTGATTTCAAAACAATAAAGAGACAAAAGCAAGGCATGTTTCGTTAAAGGATGAGATGTGATCCCAAAACAAAATGCAAAATTCCAAAACAATATGATTGATTGTTCATCACCATTCTTGAATCAGCTTTTCTGGCAATATTTGCATTTTTCCAAGCACTTTCGATCAACATGTCATTTTGAAGATGTTCGGGGGACAATATAGCCAATGACACCCTCCTTCACCGACTCCACTTGTCTCTTGCTCGCCAACTTTCAGACTCAATTCTTGCAATTCTTGAAACTGTTCACTTGAAATGGTTGAGGACCCCACCATGACATCACATCTCTTATCTGGATTATACCACCTAGAAATTGGTGGTTGCATGGGATTTGTCGGAGTCAAGCAAAATTCTGGAATCTGGCAGATGCTGGTCGACAAACTTAAACGACAGAGGAATGTCCCATCTTGGCAAAGACATTTGAGCAATTGATGCTACCGTGAGACCTGGCTATACCACATAATTAAGGGTTCACACCGTCGAAGTCATCTCCTGATTCACCTCTCATCATTGTTCTGGAATCCATGGCAAATCCTTCAATCTTTCCTCTCTTCATAGCTTGTTCAATTCTTCGGCAAATCCTCACAACATCATTTCAATCTTCCAATGTTGTTGTGGTTGGTTGAGGATTGTTTAGAAAACTTTCCAACAACTTGGTAATCTTGGCAGCGCCCAGAAACTTGTAGTATCGCCACTACCGACGTGTGGAATCACACATTGTCTCTATTGGAAGAGCACCTGATGAATCTAAAACTCCTTTGTCCCCTCTTCGATTTCTCACTGACAGTGCAGCAAACAAACACCTAAAGAGAAAGTCCTGCTCTGTTGAAGTTTCAATATTCTTCATGTTTTTCAGTCTAGGCATGTCTCTTCTCTCTACTTTTGTTTTTTAATACTGACACTGTTGGAGGAAAATCATAGATGACCTGAAACTACTGTATTCCTTCTTAGACTTCCCACTTACGGATCCACAAACAGATTCCTGTTGAGAGAGCTCTGCTACGTTGAAGTTTGATGTCTGCTCATATTTTTCAGACTAGGTCTAGCTCTTCAACCTACTAAGAGGTCTTCGTGCTGAAACTGATGAGAGAAATATTTGTAGCATATGCAACTTATAAATCCCCTCTTGCATTCCCAATTTGCAGAGCCATAAATGGATTTTTGTAGAGAGAGCTCTGCCACATTGAAGTTCAGTGTTTAATCATGGTTTTTCAGACCGTCTTGTGCTGCTGAACTGGAATTGAGCTCATAATCGGGGTAACTTCAAAACAAACTAATGCACCATGTACAGGAGGCTAGTAGTCGTTTGGTTCCATTAGATGATGTGGAGGCGATGAACACTTAATAGTGCAACTAGACAAGAATCGGAGTTGTCATTAGTTGATGACTGAAGGCCGTTGTTGTTGTTTGTTCATGACTGAAAAGGAGAGAGATACAACTTCAATTGGACATATGAACAAGCAGGTTCCCACAGAGACTGTCCAGACACTCTCTTTCCATTAAATGCTCAACACTTGTTCGAGCAAATCTGAGTCCAGCTACTTTGCCTTTGATGCTCTCAACCTTAATCTGATAATGAGCCTTTATCTGACACCTTTCTTCACTTCCATCATCTTTCTTCAATCACGTGCAGCACAGCTTGTGTGAGGGACCTACCTTTCAACCCGGTAGATGCATGATAAATGTATGAACATGTAATCTATATGATGAACTCGCCCTTCGAGGGGTGACAATATGGTCGTAACTCTTGTATGATGGAACAAGAATCGTGATTTTTGCCCAAACTCTACAATGAAAAATTTATGAGTGACGACCATTGTGTCACCCACAAGTCTTGAGTTCAAGATGCTTCAAGAAGGGTTTGCTCGGATGCAAAACAATAGCACATACATCCTAAAGACAAGTTCTATTCATTTTACGTGAGATAGGGTAGGTTTGCTACTTGGTCTCTAAAAGGGGTCTCTTGTTGTCCCAGTGATTGCCCTCGTAAAGGCAATATAGGCGCCCAGTAGGTAATGGGTTGGCACGTGTCCAACTATTACCAGTCTAAGCACTCAACGAAGAGTTGGGGCTTACATAAACTTAAACCTTGACTCAAGTCGTAAGGTAAGCTGCTAGTCCCCCACCTAACCTAAAGCTTGTGTGTGCTTTCAAAAAATAAATACAGGTGATGCATGAAACAATTCTATAAAATGCATGGAAAAAAATATTAACAAAAAGATAAAAATGCTAAAACTTAAACACATCAAATACACAAAGCTTAGTCCAATAATGTTAGAAACAATACCTTCCCCAGTGGAGTCGTCATTCTGTCGCATGTCGAAAAATCCACGCGGCATCAGGTAGGCGATTTTTCTCGTGTTCGCGTTGATTGCTTTGTTTTGGTTCGTTGGAGTCGCCACCTAGTAATTTATTAAAGGCTACTAGGAAACCGGGTGTGCTTGGTCTTGTCAGAGTTTCGCGGGTCAGGGACTAGTTGTGGTTAGGGAAGGTATTAGCACCCCTAACGCACCCTACCTGAGGTAAGCTGCTTCATGACTTTGACGTGTTAAAGAAGTTTTTTAAAATTTTTGTCTTTTTCATCGGATATTAGAAATACAACTTACGTATAAAGTTAATAATTCTTGACCGTGATCTAATCAAAATATTAAATTCTTCTTTAATCTTTGCAATTTTATCATAAATAAGAAAATAAATAAAACATTCATAAAACAAATACAAAAAACAACACACATACACTTTCACTATTTTTTGTTTCTTTTCTTTTCTTTTTCTATTTCTTTTCTTTTCTTTTACATCCATAATTACAAAATACAAATTACAAAAAACTGAAAACTAAACAAATATTACATTAAACCATTTGGAAATTACAAAAGTGACCCAAAACAAATTCAAGAACAATTCTGGGCTGCCTGAACAGTAGCGGCGCGTCTTCCCACGCGCCACCGCCACTGGCGACGCGTGGGTTCACGCGCCACCGCCGATGAAGGGCAAAAAACAGTGGATCGGGAACGCCTTCTTCCCCCCTTCCTTCCTCCACCGGCGGTGAGAGTCACCATCGCCTGCAACAAGAACAAAAACGCACAACAAGCAGTCGATTTTAAATTTTTCTTTTGGTCCAGATCCGTTCTCGGGTTCGGTTTTCTCTGCAACTCAGTATTTTCTTTTCGTTTCCCCTTTCTCCTCTGTTTTCAGGCGGTGGGATGTGACTGAGGGGCTGGTGGCCAGTTCGGTCGGTGATGGCTGCTGTGGAGATGAAGAGATCGCAGGAGGAGAAGCAGGCAGCCGGCAAGAGGGGAGAGCGAAGGGGGGCAGCGCTGGTCTCTGTCCGGCGTGAGGCTGAGCTCGGGCTGTTGAAGCTACGGTGGAGCTGGCGGTTGCTGGTCCGCGGGGGAAAGAGGAGGGTTTTGTGGTTCTGAGATGAAGAAGGGGCTGTCGGGTTGAAGATTGAGGGGACGACTTCGAAGGGAAGAAGAGGAATAGGCTGCCGGTTCAAAGAAAAGGAAACCAAATCAAAGGGGGGAAGGAGCCGTTGTTGGCCAAGAGTTGCGGGGAATCAGGGAGAAAGGAATGGCCGGGGAAGAAGAGGGTGGAATCCGGTGGTGGAAAAAAAATTCAAAACCGGGGGGGAGGCGGTTGTGTTTAGGTATTTTTTAGGTTTTTTATGGTTCAGGGTTTTTTTTGTATTTTTTCTGATATTTCAAAATTGCCCCCCATCTTTTGTGTGAGTTGAAGACCAGTTTTTATAGGCAGAAATATTGCTAGGTTTTCAAAATGGTCCCTCAATTTCTTTCTTTTTTGTAAATTTTGATTTTTCTTATTTTTTTGTATTTTTTTGAAAACAAGAAATATCAACGTCGACCTAATGAGGAAAATCAATGATTTAAAAAATGACGCGTGAAAAGTCGAACGCGTTCGAAAGACCCTTAAAAATTTAAATTCTTTTTTTAGACGACGTTGAAAATGCTAAAATGACACGAATATATTAAAAAACATATTTTTTTGGATTTTCATTGTTTTTCTCTATTTTTGGAATTTTTTTGAAAATATATCAAAAAACATGAGTAACAACACTTTAATTGAATTTTATTTTTAATTTTAAATTAATATTAAAATTAAATTAATATATATATATTATATCTTAAAAAGACTCCATATATTTCTTAAAAGTGGCCCCCACTTAAAGACTCCAGGCATGTAAATTAAAGGGTAAACCTCATTCTGGACCTTAAACTATAAATATATATATCTTACTCAAGACCCTTGTCGCACGTGTGCGGCGTCGCGGCGAAAATCAAATATAGTTTGTTCCATTTTCTTATTCTACAATGTAAATCTATCTATATCTATGGGGATACAAGAAAATATTGTCTTTTATGGGTGGAAAATGAAAGGGAGTCGCCACCTAGTATTTTGGTCACTAGAACCCTAACTGGTCTCAAAGATCGGGGTACGGGACTGGTTGCGTAAAGGGAAGGTATTAGCACCCCAAATACGCCCTACCTAAGGTAAGCTGCATTGTTTTATTGTCTGATAAAATCTAAGGTTTTCGTGTTTTTCTAGTTGTGGTCTGTCTATGGTTCAAGAAAAATCCTCCTCGGTAAGAAGGTCTTTATCTTATCGGGTAAAAATCCTAACCGTTCTAATGTCTATACCAAAACTTTATTAATACTATTTAGGAATACGTTTTACGTATAAATTCGTAATCCCAAATACTACTAATAGCACCACAAGATTTTTTAGAATTTTTTGAAATATTGGCCTAGTTCTCATGGCTTGAATAAACTGGTTATTAAAGCCAAAATGCATGATAATACATATATTGTTTTGAAAATTTCCTTTGTTGTGTGAAAATATGATGTTATAATATTTTATATATATATATATATTGGAGAGACTAGGCCGTATTTTAAAACAAAACAAAATTTTTTGAAAATTTTATTATTATCAATTCTTTTTTTTTTTTTACGTAAATCAGGTATTTAAATATTGAGCTTGTATCCTTACGGTATAAAAATACAACCAATATTATTACACTTAATAAAAATGCAGAAAAATCAACAACATTTTTTAGGTATTTTTTAGAAAATTTTTTGAAAGCAAAAAACATTTCTTATTCGGAAAATCTTTGATATTTTTTACGAAAACCGGGTATTTTTAGCACTGGTTTGGTATCTTTACAGTATAAAAATACCAACCCAACATTAACCCATTTTGCCAAAACTATTCAGGGAAATCAACAATATTTTTTTAAGATTTTTTGAAATATATTTTTTTTAAAAAAAAAAATATATACACAATATACACACATATATATAATAATATACTATAATTCATAATATATATAATAATAACAATTCGGGTTGGGCCGGCCAAATGAATGGGCCGAACCCAACCTAGCTAGAATCGGGCCGATCTCGGCCCGCAAGGAGGATGGGCCGATCTCGGCCCGCAAGGAGGATGGGCCGATCTCGGACCCAACAAAAAAACTCTTTAGACTGGGCCAGACTCGGTCTGGCCCAAAATAAATAATAACAAAACTGGGCCGGAAAACCCGGCCCAGTTTAAAAACCCACGGGGAAGGAATTATTTTTCCCTTCCCCTACCTCCTGCATGCAGAACGATTCTGCATGCAGGAGGATAACAAATATAAAAAATGAAAACGTAGGGGGGGAAAGAAAAAAATACCTGGCACGGCGGAGGTGAGGCTGCTGGTCGAACGTACGGGTTGACGGTGTTGCAGCGGAGATCGGCGGCTCAGAACGACGGTTCCCCACAGTTCGGGTGTGTCCTCTCGGGTCGTGTTCGGTTAACGTTTTCTTTAAACTCTCCCACGGCTTCTGTCCTCTTCTCCCTTTTCTCAGTTTCGTTTTCTTGAGTTTTAGGTGTTTATTTCTTTAGGTCCACTGTTTCTCTCTCCTTCAGTTTCTCTCTCTCTCTTGGTTTCGGTCTCTTCCCCCCCCGTGCTTCACATCTTTCCTCTTCTTTTATAGGCGGGCAAAGGAGCGGGGCTGCATGGGCAGCGTGGGGAGCAGAACAAGGTGGGTTGAGTTGGGCAACGTGGGGGGCAGCGCCGGTCGGCTGGTCGGTGAGCGTGGTCGATCACGGCGTGGCCCTCCTGGCTTCGCATCGTCCGAGGTGCATGGGCTTGGTCTGTCAGCGCACGCGAGGAGAGAGGGGCACCGACTGATTAAACAAAGGTTTCGTCCATGCTGCTGCACGTTCGGGGGAGGAGAAGAAAGGGGAATAGTGCCGTTCAAAACGGCACCGTTCGGTCCTCTTTTTTTTTTTCTTGTGATGAAACGGCGTCGTTTTTTGGGGAAAACGCGCCGTTTCATTTAAAAATGGCGCCAGAATACGC